>NW_020955369.1:404934-419990 GCF_003031625.1 Empidonax traillii | reverse complement strand
GTTTATTTCTGGTCTTACTTTTAAAACTTACATAGCATGAAAATGTGTTTGTTTTCTGTCAGCATATTTGTTATACATGTGATACCATCCAGAATCATGTTTTCTAATTCCCTAGTCTTAAGTACAGCCATTAACCTCCATCTCACGTTTCCTCCTAGCAAACAGCACACTCTTTAAAGAAAAATGCTGTTAGCCAAAGAATGGCAAATACTACAGGTGTGTTGTTATTGATACCAATTAGTGGTTTATAGCACTTTGAAATGCTCATCTTTTGGTTCATTGAATGTGTGGTCATGAACACCAAGAGTCATATAGATACAGATGGCAGAAAAGTTGAGCCCTATTTCCCATCCCTGTTTGTGTGACCTCAACGTGATTTGTTGTTGTGGTTCACTACGAGATACTTTTTTAAAGACCCTTCTTCTGTAACAAATGAGTTGTTCCATAAGCAGCAGGAAAAATTAAGCCCTGCAAGTTTACCTACTTTGTTCCTTCCTCTCCTCCCCTCCCCTCTCTGTCCCTCCACTGAGTGGTTTCAGGATCTCCATATACCTTTTAGGTGGTGTATGTGACAAAGCACCTTGAGATACATGTCTACTGGTGAGCAAACCAGCTGCCTTTGTTGTTTTCCTCCATTGATTCAGAGCAGCAAAGAGTATGTCCCTCTTTTCCTAGAGAAGCTGAACTGAAAACAGATTTCCCCAAATCCTGTAGCACTGTGGCATTGACAATCTACATGGTGGGCTCTGCTGATTGCTGCGGAGAAGTAATTAGGCAGACTTCTCAGGGTAGGGAAGCCTGTTTGAAAGCAGAGCATCCTCATTTCATTTCAAAGTTGCTCAGATCTGACATTGGTGAAATTTTTCATCACGATCGTGATTTAAAGTAAGCAAATTGGGATAGCAGCATTCTTTCCATTATGTTTAGTAATAGTACAGCATTTGCTGTACATGAGTGTCACTCCTTGCACCTGTGCACCTCTGCAGATCAAGGTGCTTCTGGTCCTTAACTAAAGCAGACTGTGATAGATGTTAAGGCAAGTGTATAAGTTATTTAATTTTATTTATTAACACTGTTTTTGTTTTTTCCATTTATTTCACTTTTGCTGGATGGAAATGCTCCAAAACATTAAAACCAAAGACAAATTTGATAAATTTGGCATCTTGTCCACTTCATAGTGAAGGTTTCTTGTGTTTTGTCCCAGTAAGGTCCATATTTCTTTTTAAGGTTTTTATCTAATATTTGTTTTTATAATCTTTCTGTATTAATTTATTAATGATGTCAATTTCTGGAGTTGGTACTAGGGCTGATGAAACCTGGGAAAACTCCTTCATCAAAAACTTCCTCTGTCTTGCTTTCCTGAACCTACACTGAAGGCCTCCACCAAAGGTTGCTGCAATCAAACAGCTCTCATGACACTCTGGAGCAAAGCAGCTCCCAAATATAAATCCAGTTCTCATCTGCAAGGTTTTACTGAAGCTGCCATATTTCGGATTTCCAGAACTGTATGAGGAAAAACAGTTCAATTCCCACTTAAATATACATGAATCTGTTAATTTTATAGTAGGTTACAAAAATCTTTAGTTTCAGAGCAGGGTGTGACCATGTGGTGTGTGAATGAGCGATACCATTCTGATTTACATGGTGTAGATTAACCAACCAAAGACCCAAAGCTCTCAGCCTCCCCTCTACCACCATTTTCTCTTCATGCTCCCCAGTGTCCTAAAACGTCATCCTCTGGGAAAAGAATTTGTAGGAAGAACAAGAGAGGTAATAAAGGCCAAAGTTCAGACTACATAGTTTCTTATTGCTATATTTCATAGTTTTGTAAGACTACTGTGCAGAGAGTCAAGTGGAAGATATCCATCAAGTCATTCATATCAGTTCGCCAGGAAGGGACTTCTTATCTCCCATCCCCTCCCCAAATCCTCTTGAAAAGGGCAAAGGAAGGGTTGGGAAAAATATTAGTGATCTGTTAATTTGGATTGATCTTCTATCAACTACTGTCACTGCTGCTTCACGTTAATATAAATCCACTTGTATCTCCTTCCATGTATCATACAGGTGATAGGGTGGCACATTTATAGAAGCTGCTTTTTGGACACTATAGCTTAATTATCGCCCTCAAAAAAAAAAAAAATACCATCTTCAAAGTTAAGCTGGACCAAAAGCCACCTCTTTATTCATGTTGTTTTTTTTTTCCTTACAATGCAAGATCCTCAGCGAGACAGCACCGAGGCATCAAAACGGTAAGCAATTTATTTTTATCGGGTTTATTTCACGCAGCTGTGAATAGCAGAGGTATTTTTTCCCCCTCTGGACTAATAACAGGAGCCCAACCAAGTGAATTCTTAGGCAGCTGAATGAACAGGCATAAACCCACCGGGGGATTAGTTACAGTCGCCCCCCTAGGCGGCGGTCCCGCTTCCCACGGGCGCTGCCGCGCGTTACCGCCCGCGGGCGGAGCGGGGGCACAGTGAAGGCTGCGGGCCGGCCGTTCCCGCAGGAAAAGGCGATGCCAGGGACAATCCAAGATCCCGGGCGCGTCTGCCCTTCTCGCGTGCAGCCGAAACGCCTCTCCCCGTCTGTCCCGGCCGGGGATGCTGCGGGCTTCGCGGCAGGATTCTCCGCCAAAGCCGCCGCCTCTCCGGTGTAGGCTGCGTGCCCTCAGCGGGCTCCGAGGCGGTGGGGAGCCGCCTTAAACCGCCGGGGGGCTGCGGGTGGGAGGATACAGGGGAGGGATGCAATGGCGGGATGCACAGACGGATGCAGAAGGGGATGCAGGGGAGGGGGATGCAGGGAAGGATGTAGGGTGGGATGCAGGGAGGGATGCAGGGAGGGATGCAGGGAGGGATGCTCCGAGCCTGCTGCCGCTTCTGAGAGCGGCGGAGGAATCTCGGCGCTGCCGCCCGTCGGTGTGGCGGTGCAGCGAGTGCGGCGGAGGGATTGGGCGGCCCCGCCGAGCGCCCGCCCCCTGCGCGGCGGCGCTGCCCCGCCGATATAGAGCAGCGCGGGGAGGCGCGGCCGTCACTTGGCGAGCGGCGCTCCGCGGGTGCGGGGCTGCGCGGGCGGCGGCGGCAGCAGCAGGGTTTGCCTGGGCTGGCCGAGCATCCTCCAACTTGGAACTGTCCACCGGCGTGAGCTCCTGAACATGAGCCTCCTGCCTCTCTACCTGCTCGGATTGCTCCTCAGTAGCGGGCAAGGTAGGAGCGGGGCCGCCTTTTGCCGCCTTATCCTTTTTCTTTTTTTTAAATAATTAATTATTATTCTCACCTGTGCTGTCCGCTCGCTCAGATTAACGGCAAAGAAACGGAGAAAAAAAATTAAGCAGTGCGTTATTCTGGAACCAAATTAAGAAGGACCTAAAACTTGTTTCATCGCCTACCTTTTTTTTTTTTTTTTTTTAAGTCTTCAAGAGGTGTCATTTATGAGGAAAAAGAGGGAAAAAAAAAAGCTGGAAGGTGCTAAGTGTACTTAGCTGCTCTGCATGGGGTTTTGCCCCCCTTTTTTTTTTTTTTCTTGATAAATGTGGGAGGGAGACGAAGCGACTCTAAAAAACGTGTCTTCCAGGGACCGTGCTTTAAAATCTGCATCTGCCCTCGGGGAAGGCAGCGCGGGCTTCGTTTTTAGGAGCAGGGAGAAGTGCTGGCTGTAGAGCCCGTGGGAAACCTGACCTGAAGTCTACCTGTCGGGGTTCCTTCCTCCTCTCCCGAAGACCCTTTCCCGGCGCTCTGCCGGGACACCGAGCCCCCCGGCGGGGGCAGGGGCGTGCGGGGACGGGGAGAGCTGGGCTGGCGCCTCCGGGCACGGTTCGCCCTTTGCATATGTGTGTGCATATATATATGTGTGTGTGTGTGTGTGTGTACAACGCGGACTCGGGGACTGCGCTACGGCCGTGCGTTTTGGGCTTGGTTTTTTGTGGGTTTTTTTATTTTTTTTTGGGGGGGGGAGGATGAAACGTCTAAATATCTCTTCATTTATTTGCCTTTTTTTTTTTTTTTTTTTTTTTTTTTTTTTTTTTTTTTTTTTTTTTTTTTTAATGTCCCCTGCGCGACTACTTGAGGATTTGTGTTCCTCGAGGAGAAGGGTGGGAAAGGGCCGTCTGGAGGGGCGCAGCCCCTCGGTGAGGGATGACCACGGCCGCGTTAGGGAAAACTGTTCGGGGAAGTTCCTGGCGCCCGGGCAGGGCTGCCCCCGGCCCCGCTCCCCTCGCGCCTTGTGCCCGGTGCGAGGCTGGATCCGCTGCACCTGCGGGGGTGGGCGGGGCCCGCCTTCCTAAAGAGGTTTTTGGGGAGAAATAAACCCCCCCCGAAAGCCCCAGCCGGGTGTCAGCGGGACCGGCCCCGGGCCGCGGTGCCGCCACCGGGCGCCAGAGGGCGGCAGAGCTCCACGGCCGCGCCGGGCACTGCCCGGGACGGGGCGGCCGCGCCCCCGCCGCGGGACCGGGGGTGGGTGGGCAGGGGCTGGAGGGCTCACCCGGGGGATGGATGGGTCACCTGGAGGCTGGTTGTGTTACCCACGGGCTGCGTGAGTCACCCAGGCCCTACACGGTGTCTTGGGAAGGGGCAGAGAGATCTGTTGCGCCTGAGGAAGGGGCGGGGGTTGTGCCTTGAGGTATTCAGGCTGCAGCTGCGAAGGTCGCCTTCGGTGTATTCATGGCTAAAGCTCAGGTGTTTTCTCTCGCTGATAAGCAGCAAGGAGACACCAGGTGCTCTCAGTTTCTCTAGAAAAGCTTCCATGCTTTTGCCACCCCGGGGTGCGCTCTGAAGAGTCTCCCGGTGAGCAGCCATCCAGAAACAGGTCCGGAGGCTTTGCAGCGCAGCCAGCGCTGGGATAGCAAGGGAGGAGTACGGGAAAGCTTCCTCCGGGCTTTGCATTGATCTACCTGGGTGTAATAATGTAGAGATTTGCTCTGTGCCTCCTCCAACGGCGGAAAGCTACTTCGTGAAGTGTGGTTGCTGCAGCGTAGGAGGATCGCACAGTTTTGGTATCTTACTATCACAAATGTCAGGAGATAAATAATGGAGTGAAATTATAGATGCTATTAAGCCGAGTTTTAAAAATTATAGGAGGATAGATACGAGGGGGGGATAGAAAGAAAAGGAAGAAATCTGAATAAATCTCGTTTTTGTAGTAAGTTGCTATTGCTCTAAATTTAAAGAAGCAGCTTAATTTTTTTTTTTCTTTTTTTTGTTAACTAGAGGGAATGAATTGTACTGGAAGGGGAAGAGTGAGATTTTTGAACTGGCTGTAGAAAAAGCAGAAACGTGCAACCTCGATCCACAGCAGGGCATAGTAAATGGGAATGGGAGAACATCTGCATATGGAAAATATCCACGTTTAGGTTGCTAGGAGAGAGGAAAATTCTACAGTGAAGGGGGGGGTGTTATTAATTTTAATGAGTATCATCGTGGTGAGGGACTTACTGTATATTTTTTCTTTATTTTCAACACATGCTTGAAGTAATCTAGAGAATTAAGTGAATCAAATAATTTGAGGCTATTCTTAAAACTCTTGGGATTGATCTTTTCTGTGGTAATGCAGTAGTGGGGAACACATGATCAACTGGAGATTGTGATGTTTGTGAGGGTTATTTTGTTGGTTTGCTTTTAAGAAAAGGATTATTATGCAAGTATTAAGTGATGATTATTACTTTTTTGATGTTAAAAGGAAACAGTGTGGATCACTGGGAAAAAGCCAGGAACTAGATTTGGCTCATTTGCTTTGGAAACATCAGTAGTTTTAGGTTGAGGATTTATGTTTTGAAGAATGGAACTGCAGTAGATTTTATGAAGAATGACTGAAGCTTTTTCTTTGGGAACTGCTGGTGTTTAGGACTTGAAAGAGGGAACGATGCTGTACTTGTTCCATTCCAGTAAATCAGAGCAGTTTGAAAGCAAGCAGCAGACAGCCACCCCCTCCCCCAGCCCCTTAAGTTAAGAGCTTATGAATGTCATAATTATCTACCAGGGCCAAATTTTCTCTCTCCTAATTTCATGGCAAGGGAGGAGTTTAACTGGCAATGTTATTACGCTGAAACAAAAGTATTTTTTTCCTTAGCCTTTCAAAGCTGTCCAGACAATTCATCCAGTGTGAAGGCTCAATTTTAATTAGCTTTGCTTTGATTAAAATAAAAAAAAAAAAAAGGAACAAAATACATTCATAGACACACCGGCCTCCCCCCATGCCCCAAACCAACCAAAAAAAAAAAAATCATACTCCACTGTGTAAATGTGCCTTTTAAGAAATGTAGTGATACAACACTCAAAAGAAAAAGCTGCATTGGTTTTTACCAGTGTCTGGGGACACTGACTAAAAGTGGATGAAATGAACATCTTCCCAGATTGCAGAATCCTATTTCTTTCATCACTCAGCATAACAGACATTTCTTTATGTTAGCAAATTTTGGTTAAGTTGTGGTAGAAAATGTTTTGCTTGTAGAATTTAAACTATTTTGTGCTCATCCAGGAGGTTCAGAGGAGTGAGTACTTGTTTGGTCATTGTGCTTCAAGTCTCCTCTTTTCACTGCTTTGATACTGAGCTCCTTCTTGTTTTTCCTGAAGAGTTTCTCTTTACAAGTGCTTATAAGGGACTGTTTGTTAATTAGGAACATCCCCCAAGGGAGATGCCAGCCTGTGTGTCTTACTCACCACAGTGCAGTCTGGAATCCTGCCTCTTTCTGCTTTTTGCATACTGAATCCACGAAATTTGGAATTCTTGAAATCAGTGAGTTTCTCCACTGGGTTAAGTGGAACTAATATTCTACTTTGGTTGCATACTGAAATCTGAAACATATCCTGGGACTTCAGCTAGCCATTGTTTTCTGCTACCAGTTGATTTATATAACTGCATTAAGATACATCTGCTCTCCTCCCTTCTCCTTTTCACCTTTCAAAAACAAACAAACAAACCAGAAAAAAAATGAATGCCTGATGTTTCTGTTTTAGGCTATGTTACTCCTCTTCAGGTGAATATGAGATCCAAAATATCTGCCTGATAATAAACCTTGACTGATGAGGTGTTCTGAAAGACTGACTTAAGAATAGATAGTTGAGAAATAATGTAGAGAGCTTTGTTTCATGCAGTCCCAAACAAATTGGAGTTAGAGATATTTTTATCATTTACAGTGATTTCCGAGTATGAAATATATTTCAATCATGAAATATATGAATGATAAAGGCATGGACATAAAGTTTTAAAGTCTTTTCTAAGAGATTGAATAGCATCATTCGGACTCATTCTCTTGGAACACAGCATGTATTTATTTAGTTAATTAATTTTTTTAATATGCGGAAATGGTACTGGATTGTTAGGATGAATTTATGTAGGATTTGCCTTTCATGGCCACCTTCTACAAGTATATTGAGAACAAATACTGTATTTGTTTGCCCTTTCATTGACCTTTACTTTGAGGCACCTTTTCCAAGTGATTCATGTTTACTTACTGATTTTCTTTCAATTTACTCCAGTAATCCCCCAGTTACATTCAGCACACGCCATTTGATTCCAGCCCAATTGAGTCAAGTTAATATGACATTTTGGGAAACACATTTTAACTGCACTAATTTGTGTCTGTGAGTTGAAAATTTACTACTGAAAGAGTGGTACATAAACTTCTTCAGGTAAAGAATCTTGATAATACCTGGTATAAGTATTTTAAGTAGTTTATATCTACCAATGTCAGGTGTCTTATTTTGGTTTTTGTCTCTCTGGCATTCACATTTGCTTTATAAAATAAGGGCAATATACTTCATGAAGTGTATCCTGAAGTTCTCCGTGTCACAGGTCACTTGAATCATATTTTTGATGTCTCTTGTAATTCAGAAATAGAGAGATGGAAGGGGAAACTTAGTTGTATCCTGACATACTCAAATCTGGAGGCTCACTCGAATCTGATAGACTAGATCCAAGCCTATTGGTATCTATTGTATCTTATTGCTTTTTATTTTGATCTAAGCAATTAATTGTGACCTAATTCTGACCTAGTAATTAGGTTTCCCCCTTAGTGTATTTAATAGCTTTCTAGTTTAGGTATTTAAGTAGAACATTCAATTTTTGGTAACTAGTTTAAGTCAGAATAGTTTTTAATATTGAATAGACCATTCAGAGCACTATTTGCTGTTACCTCAAGAATCTCAGGATGTCCAGCTTCAGTGAACTAAATCTGTGTTCTTTAGCAAGATCTTTTTTATTGCTTTTGTAGCTCCATTTCTCTTAATACTGTGCTTGTATGGATTTGTATGTCTTTTGAAAGGTTATCAGGGGAAAAAAAGAGTTAATTTAATTTATTAAGATACTCTTTAGGTGTCTTGTGTTATGGTGTAACATCTTGAACAGGGTGTCCTCAAAACTAAGGGTATCAAAGTTTTTATATTTGTTATGTGGCTGATTTTTTTTTTTTTGCATTTTTTGTTCTCTCTTGACTGATGATATCATTAGAGAAGACATTTTATGATTTGTTCTGCTGTAGATGAGCTTAGAATCTGCTTCTTAATGCAAAGAATAAAGAGAGCAGTAAAAAAAGATGAAAAACAGGGAGAGTCCTTTATCTGGTTACAGCTATTTAGGGTGACAGCTTAGGATATTAAAAGCCTGGAGAAGAAATCCATGTGTTACTTAAAAGTTGTGTGGAAAGGAAACAGAGAATATGTGTGTACACAGGTGCACATTTAAGAAAACCTTGTTTAACAAGACCCCTAAGCCTCTGAATGACCTGCATTTGACTTGCTCCATGGAAGAACTGTTGGTTGCACTAATCCAGAGGCTCACACTGAGCAGGAATCAGTTGACTTCAATGGGTTCAGTGGAGTATGTGAAAGTGTCTCTTCAAATGGCAGGAGGTAATCAGCTCTCATTTCTCAAATAGCATGAGATGGGCAATACCATCCATTTAGGCTGCTGTTATGACTTAGAAAATTATGACTAACAGAAAATCTCTCATGGCTTTTGTGCATTAACACCTGGATCATTAATGAATGCATGGGAGTAATAGCTTGAACTACAAATCCAAACGAAGATCTACTGCAGAAGGCGATATTTATAGGCAGTTCTCAAATGTGAAGATGACTACGAGTATTGTCATCAGTGAGGCACTGGAACAGGTTTCCCAGAGGAGCTGTGGATACCCCATCCCTGGAAGTTGAAGACCAGGTTGGATGGGGCTCAGAGCAGCCTGGTGGAAGGTGTCCCTCTCCACAGTAGGGATTTTTGAATTAGATGATCTTTAAGGTCCCTTCCAACCCAAGCCATTCTATGATTATAGCCACTCTACTAATTTTAGTCTGAGGAGAATTTCCATCGACTCAAGTTTGTATTTGCATGAGACAAACAGGACCAGTTTTTTAAAAGTGGCTGTTTTACTGTCTCAAGTACTTAAATTTGGGAAAGAAGTAGACAGGAAAGTATATGAACTAAAAATTCATTACATGGTTTCTGCCTATTTAAGAACACTGAAGTTAAACCAAACACCTGCTGGAACTTTTCACCTGCATACTGCCTCTTTTTTTTGAAAATTAAAAAATGCAGTCATTTGGTTTCACCTGTGCTTTAACATGACATATAAGGAGCACTGCAAATAGGATAAAGAGATCAAGTCTTTTAGAAATCTGTTTGAGCAAATAATTTAGGTAAGCATGTAAATCTACTAATCAAGGGTGTAATTTGCTACCAGTTTCCATGATCCAGTCGTAATTTTATCTGAAATAACCAGTTTGTGGATGGATAACATCCAGGTAAAATTGGGAAGCAACATGTAGTCCTGTGGAGGCTTAGTCAGCTTCTTCAGTAGTCCTGCCTATCAGTACTGAAATAAATTTCCTCTTATACACATACTATACAAGTTCCTTCAAGAACCAGCTTTCCATAAAAAGCATGGATCATTGATATGTTAATTTATGTTCATTTAAGATGTAGTGGCTCTCTTTGAAGCAAAAATTGAGAGGGAAACACAAGTGGCTCGTTTTCTTTTTACCCAGCTGTGTTTTTCCTCCTACCTAAATTTTTATTGTGACTTTAGAAGGGTGCACTGGTTTTTATTTAATGTTCTAATTACCTGAGTAATATTGCTAAACAGCAAACAAAGGCTGATTAATAACTTCATAATTCAGCAATCTTTAGCCCTGTAGCATATGAATAACTTATAAGGCTAGGAATGAAACTTTCCTTTTCAAAATGACCTTTCCAGTTAGCTAATATTAAAGTGATTGCTTACATTGCAGTTGTAGCCTAAGTAACAATGCCAGTTGTTTGGTATGATCTGAAATTCATACTTGGAAATTGTATGACAAGCTGCTGTCCTCATCACTTTGCCCAAGAAGTGCCATTTGGGTTCAGTTTAAAAACACTCATTGCCATCAATTTTCTTGCTACTAAAACACGTTGCACCAGATTCAGTCAAGCTGCAAGCAATTTCAAACCCATTAACTTTGTAGACCTTTGTGCTGCAGCTGAATTTGGCTTGCATGAACTCAGGTCTGTGCTTAAAATAATAAAGTATTTAAAAATAGAGATACATAAAGCAGTGTATGGTCACAGATAGAAACTGGAGGGGAGAGGTAACTCTGCCTTTTGCTATGAGTTTTTTCTTTATTATAACAGGAAATATGTAAGCAAACTGCAATGGTGTTATGTTAATATTGTTTCATTATGTTATTTTAATTAGTTAAAGCAAAGCAAACTACAGATCCAGCATTTGGGGAAAAGTGTAGAAAAGCAGGATGTTTTCCATGCACTGAAGACCAGTTGTCAGGAGTCGCATTATATGGCATTTATAAAACATTCTTGAAGGTATCATACTTATAAACTGCTGTGCTTACTGGATCAGAAAAAAAGATTGATGTACTCCAGTGACCTCAACAGAGACTCAAAGCAGAGTCATAAAGAAACAGAGTAAGTACAGAATGAGAACAGTGTGATACTTCTGTCAGTGCACCTACAAGGTTCAGGGATATGTCAGGTTACATCTATGTGATCTTCCCTAATGATCTTGGCAGATCTTTGTTGCACGAATTTGTCCTTAAATCTGCTGATACTTTGATCTACTTGGTGTGCTGTGTCGGTGGATTATGCAAGGGAAGAAGAAGTCTGAAAAAGGAATGTTCAGACCCTTAATTGCTGTGTTGTAAGTAATGGAGTAATCCTAGTTCCTTACTTGACTCTTCCATGACATTCATAATAGCATGTAACACAGAGAAGTTGCCCCTGTCTTCTGTGAAAGACTCAGAACTGCATGTCATTTTCATGGGCTTTCCAGTGATTTATTTTTTTGTTTGTTTGGTGTTCTGTTCCCTAATTTTTTTAAAGCATTTTATTTCCCCTCGCCTTTTGATAATGATTATCTTAAATTAGCAAATGGTAATGTGAAGTATTTGAATTTTAAGCTGAACTGCATCAGGCCAGCTTTAAAATACTCTCCTTGTTCTTATCTCTTTTTCACTGTAATCAGTGTTGGAAATTCTGCCTTATGAGGGTAAAACTGCGGGCTAAAGCTGCTCTTTGAGCAGGTACCCTGGTGAAGTAAATGCTGAGAGAGAGTTTGATTGCTAAAAATAGGATTCCCAGGAATGAACAAAACAGACTACATATGCATGTATAGGCATGATATATGAGTGAATGGATATAGACTGGTTACAGGATGAAAATTAATTTTTGACCAAAAATGTAGTGACTCCAGAGCATAAGAACATGAGGGAAGAAATACTGTTATTCCTAAAATGATTATTTATTAATTTATCAAATGTTTACATTTAATGAGTCGCCAGAATGTCCTGGGAGGTCCCTTCAAACAACCTGCTTTTAAGATGTTTTTTGTATTAAGGTCCTCAAGCCATAGGGGAAAAATAATTTTTAAACTGCTGAGTGATAGTTTCTGGAAAATGTGTTTCTCATTCATTAATAGGTGTACACAGCAAATACTCATAGAATCATAGAATATCCTGAGTTCTAAGGATCATTGATTCCAACTCCTGGCCCTGCACAGGACCATTGTGTGCCCAAGAGCATTGTCCAAACACTTCTGAGCTCTGTCAGTCTTGGTGCTGTGACCACTTCCCTGGGGAGCCTGTTCTAGTGTCCAGCCACCCCCTGTGAGAAGAACCTTTTCCTAATATCCAACCTAAACCCCCCTGACACAACTTCAGGCCATTCCCTCAGGTTCTGTCACTGGTCACCACAGAGAGGAGATCAGTGCCTGCCTCTCCTCTTCTCATGAGGAAGCTGCAACTGCAATGAGAACACACCAAGTGCCCTCAGCTGTTCCTTATGTGGCTTCCCCTCAAGGCCCTTCACCTTTGTCATCTTTAGATGCTCTGTAATATAATAGAATTCTTCTCTTGTGGCACCCAAAACTGCACACACCACTGGAGGTGAGGCCACTCCAGTTCTTGGAAAATGCAGCAATAAATTATTCATTTCCATTCATTTGATGCGGCATTTTTGTGACAATAGTATAGAATTACGAAGACAACATTGCACAGTGCTGAAACGTTGTTTTATTTGCTAATCACCTGAGTGATTTTGTATGAGGCATCTCCATTTCACAATAGGATCTTTGGTTTTGTTGCTTTCTGTTTATTTGTTTTTGTTTCTGAATTCTAATTTTGTAAATCTTGTCTTATGCATCTTGAAATTTAAGATGAATTATACCCAACTGGGCATTGGCATCAGGAATAAATAATGGAGTAATTCATGCACTCCTGTGCTTTCTGTACAGGGGAATAACACCCTAACTTCAGAGCTAAGCAAAAACTAATGCTGACTTTTCCCAGTGAAGACTGTCTATGGTATAATGTGAATGCTGAATCTCTGGACTTTTATTTTCTTTTATTTTAAGAAAACAGTGCTATGTGAGCTGAGGTCTGCTGGCAGAACTGTGCACACCCTGCAGCCATGGAACTCCCACTGGAGTCGGTGGGAGACTTGTGTGCCAGGAGTACTGTTTGGGGGGTTGTACTTGATTGCACCTTGCAGGGTCTGATTGAAGCTTTCAGGAGTTGTATAACTCCCATGTGAGTATGTGGGAATTTTGATTTAGTGAAGAATAGAAAATCAAGCTCGAACTCTATGTATATTTAAGTAGTGGATGTGTTTATAAAGTAATGCTGAAAAGGTGTGGGACTAATCCAAAAAAAGCATGGAAGAGCTGGAAGCTAGAGGGATGTTCTGGTGTGCCATGTTAACGTAGTACAGAAGAGAAAAATGATATTTGTCTGTGGTTTTTATTAATAAATCCAAGGGCACATTTAAAATATTGTAAACTGCTGATTTTTTCCCCTCTGGGAACGTGTGTGAAAGTTGTATTTAATTTTTATGGTCGCTTAGTTGTTGCAGCCCAGGTCGTAGCTGTGTTGGGAAGTTTACCATTCCATATAAAAATTCATGAATTCAGTTTTGTTTGCATTTTTGAGTTTTGATTTACTAGAGTGTTTTTTGTCTGTGGCTTTGTGACAGTGGTCAAAATTGTTCCTCAGCTGTTCAGTATTCAGGTCATGCCTGCAGGTCTGTAAGTGACTGTCTGAGTGATCAGATGTTCAAGGGATCTGTGCCAGTTTATGGCAGTTCCACACTCGGAGTTCAGCAGCTTTTAGCATTTATCCAAAATAATCCCCCCCAGCACCTCTGCATTACATTTTTATGAATGGCTTTGGATTATACAGCCTGTGTACAAACTGAATTTATGTTGCTGCGTTTGAGAACTCTGAGATGGTGTTTTCTATACAGTCCTCCAAAACTCATGGTAGACTTAATCTGATTTTACTGTTCTTGCAAGTAAATTTACAGATGTCTGTTTAATGTCATAGTCGTGGGTTTCAGTTCTGAGTGTATGATTCTCTTAGGTACTGTTCATTTTAAAAACTATTTTGATCTTCACTTTTTCTCCATAATTTGCAAACATTAGTATGAATCAAAATATTCTTATCTCTGTTCTAAAACCTCAGGAATCACCTGCTTTATTCTGTGCAGCCCTTTATGTGCCACAGTCTGGAAGACTTTTCTTTTATATTTTTTTTTTTTAATTTTGGTCCTAGGTACATGAATGAACACACTATCTGCTGCATAAAAGAGCAGATCTGGCTGGGGAAACTACTGTGTCCTGTGAAAATGGTGACTAAAAGAAATAGAATTTCCTCTGAATCATGTGTTTTGCATTTCTAGCTACTCTGAATCTCCTTTAAAAATATGAACCACAGCTAAACAATCCCAGAAATACTTTTCTCCTGAACAGGAGTCCTTTTGCTGTTAGAGTTCCAATATCTGTTTCTCTGTACCTATTTTAAAACAGACCAGATAACTGTAGCCATTGACTTTAGTATCTTACTCTTTCAATTGTGATTTGTGAATGTTTCCATTGCTTTATTGGACCTTAAATGCACGTGTGACTATTTTCCAGGTTACAGAGTCTCTGTTTATACCTAAGCCAATGAAAGGTTGAAAATTAAGGCAAACTTTTTCTGTTTATAGCTACACTGAATCTATAACCTGTGACCTGCAGGTATTAAATAAGGAACATCTTTATTTGTCAAACTAGAGAAAAGTCTGTTTCTACAGGGATGCTCTATTTTTACATGACATAATGAACTTTCTAAGTATGTTTATGAAAGTTTGATCAAAAAAACCCCAGTACTGTAGTAGGAGGTAGAGGGGAAACTGTGGCAGTAGGGAAGGACAAACACTGAATATTCGTTAATGGTATGTGTTTTCCCCAATGAAGAGATGCTTCTTGGTCTTTTTGGTAACTGGTAACCACTTCCCTAGGAATGGGCTGATAATTCCACCACTTATCAAGGAAGTCTATTCCAATGCTTTACAATCCTTTCCATAAAAAAAATGTTTCCTAATGAAAGGATCACATGAAGTTTCATATGGAGCTCATAGCACTGGACGACAAACCTTGCTCTTGAAATTCTGTAATTTGAGGTTTTCCTGACATTCACTCCTAAAAATTGCTGCATGGGCAAAGAATTACTGAAAGAGGAAAAAATAAGAATATAAGCTTTTCTAAGCAGTTTTTAGGAAAAAAAATGGACAGTGAAGCAAAAGCTACTTTTCACAGTAAACAC
>NW_020955369.1:403562-404652 GCF_003031625.1 Empidonax traillii | reverse complement strand
ACGACAAACCTTGCTCTTGAAATTCTGTAATTTGAGGTTTTCCTGACATTCACTCCTAAAAATTGCTGCATGGGCAAAGAATTACTGAAAGAGGAAAAAATAAGAATATAAGCTTTTCTAAGCAGTTTTTAGGAAAAAAAATGGACAGTGAAGCAAAAGCTACTTTTCACAGTAAACACTTTTATACCAGAAACCCACATTTATATTTTCAGTGTAAGTTTCATTGTTCATAAAATATCTTTGTGTAGGGTTTAATTCCCAACTAGGCAAAGATCTGTTGGGGTTTCTTTTGTTGTCTTGCTTTGTGTTTTATTTACAAGAAGTAAAATGTGATTGGAAATAGTTAACTTGCTCAGATTCACTGAGTTAGGGCTGAGCCTTTGCCCTACATCCTTTTGGCAGAATTTCTCTTCTCTTGTAATGTTTCCCTTCACACTGTGTTGTGCAGTGTAGCTGCATTATCTAAACTGAATTTTTGAGATATGACATTAGTTTTACTGCAGAAATATTTACCTCTCTATCAGTTCCAGTCTCTTACATGTGGTAATGCAGATGGTCAGTTTACAACCTGACAATAAAAAGGGCTGATTCAACTGAAAAATTAAGTGTGATTTGCTGGTGATTACGAACAGCAGGTAATTTTTTTTTTTTTAATTAAAATACTGTCCCTGCCACCTTTAAAAGTCCATGGTCTGCCTATTTGATTTCATATGTATAGATAGTCACATAACCAAATCTATTATAACTGGCACAAATACCATATTTGTTAGCCTGAAGAGTGAGACTAAAGAAGGTTAAAAGATAACAGAGAATTTCTGGTTTTTACTTTAGAGGTAGTTTCTGCAGATCAGAGAAAACCTCTTGTTATCCTAAAAGGTTATCTACTAAATATTGTGTTCTGCATAATCATCTGTTCAGTATCACTGATGAAGCCCAAAATGGCTTCTCTGTACTTTGTCTTTGGAAGGTGTATGCTACTCACTATCAGTAACATACTGGGGAATTCCAGGCATGAAATGCATTATTCCTCATAACACCTTCAACCTCACCATTGGTAAAGTAGGGAATTAGGTTAGCTGGTATGTCCCCT
>NW_020955369.1:388718-403250 GCF_003031625.1 Empidonax traillii | reverse complement strand
TGTTCAGTATCACTGATGAAGCCCAAAATGGCTTCTCTGTACTTTGTCTTTGGAAGGTGTATGCTACTCACTATCAGTAACATACTGGGGAATTCCAGGCATGAAATGCATTATTCCTCATAACACCTTCAACCTCACCATTGGTAAAGTAGGGAATTAGGTTAGCTGGTATGTCCCCTTGTTCTCTTCTGGGCAGAATCAAACTCTCCTTGCATGTGCTCCCAGTTAACTGAAGACAAACTAATTCCAAATCAAGAAGGGGAAGTGCCATTGCTGTGACAGTGCTTGAACAAACTGTTGTCATGGCTTATTAACATTCCCATGGTGTTGTGGTAATTACAGATGCACGTGCCATTAGGTTGCATCTGCCCATCTCAGAGTGTGCATCTGCCTTCCAAAGATGGTGCAGGCGTGCACACAGCAAGATAAAGGCAGGATGGTGCAGAGATCCTCAAGTTAAAGAGAGTCCAAACCAGTGAATCTGAATGGCACAGCATTGCCCTTGTGGCACTGGGCGGGCACTCCGGTCAGAAGAGGACTTCTAACTCCAGCTAAATAGTTTTATTTGCCCATACATATTAACATACATATATTGTTTCCAAACTTAAGCTGAGTTAAGGTGCCTCTGCATCCTAGTCATTCGAGTTTCTGCTGCTGCCATAACTGGCACGGTTGGTTTGCTCCCCAGCTGTGCCTGTATGAGCCAAATAGAGGAGATGTCTCACAGAGCAATTTGATTCAGTCTCCTGGGGCTTTAGGATGGTACCTGAAAAGCTGAACCGTCTTTTCAGACACTCAGTGTTATTTCATAAGTTCTCCGAGGCCTTACTGACCTCCATTCCAGCTTTAGTAGATGCCATTAATGCGGCACAATATTCTGAGGGTGCCCACATAGCTTATATCCATGAAGTGAGAGTTAAACATTATCCTTTTGGAAGACAGTCCAGTACCACATTCAAATTGTTATAACTGAGAGGATGTGAGCTGCGAATGAGAAAGGGAACCCTAGATTTGTTAAACTGTTAATACTTGAACAGTGTTTTGAATTTAAGTCTTTACTTTGATTCAAACTGTGTATTTTTGCTCTTCATACAAATAAAATCAGAGCGTAGATGTTGAATGCCAACCATTTCTAGACAATAGAATAGGTATGTGAAGGAGTTGACAAGCTGTATTTTTCTTGATAGAACTTTACTAGCAGGCAGGAAACTTGTATTCTCCCATCACAAAGCTTTGTGATGTGACTTAATAAAAATGACCTTTTTTGTGCCTCAGGGATTTTACTCAAATATGGCCAAGTGAACACTCTGAATCAACTAATTCAGGCACCAGAGACAAAAATGAGACATTATTATTACATCTTAGACAGTAACCCTTAATAAATATTAGATTTTAATTAGGTGTGAAACAGAATTACCTGAATTTTAGTGCCTTGGTTTTACTAAAATTTGTTTATCTTTTTGTAATAAAGCCCAGATGTGTATGTGAAGTATTTCTATACAAAATGAGAGAACTCATGCCCTTGTGGAGGTTTTCTTCCTTAACTGATGTGAAATTAAACTTAAAGAAACTTAGGGAAAGTCAGAGTCCATCATGAATCCAGAAATTAACTGGCTGTCTTGATTTCATTCTAATGCTTTAACAGTCACCCTTCTTTTATTTTATGATAAGATATGGAATCAAAACTGACATGAAAATATGCAGTGGTTGTAAACTGATTTTGCTGTTCTTCTTTACTGAATGTTGATTCCAGAAGCTCTGTCCTAAATGGACCTTATCTGAGGCTAGAGCAGTTGGTGGATTTGATTTGGTAGTCCTTTAGGATCCGAAGGAGTTTCCCCAGAAATCTTTATTTAAATCTGCACATTAGCAAGTAGAATGCTTGCTGATTTTCTTTTTAAGAAGTCAAGGAAACGAAATAGAAGTGTTCTTTTTGGTGGGAAACTAGATTCAGGGGTGGGGGCAGGAAAACAATCAAAACCCCCCAACACAAAACCAAAACCCACTACCGACTTTGTAAGATACATGTTTAAATGTTTATGATCTGCACTCACTATTATGACACTACATCAGATACTACTTGTTTTGTAGTTTTAAAAAAAGAGGTGTCAGCATTTATCTCTTTGAAGAATGAAATTGAATAACCAAAATGTTTTCCTTCCATGGTCAACCAGGCTGTTTTGGTGTTCCAGGCTGGTTGTGAATGCTGGACTTGTAGATAAAATTGGGTGAGAAAAATGCTGTCAATATTGATGACCCATAACCTGACCGAGGTTTTTTCTTCTTTCCTGCAAACTCTACTTACTAAAATTGCCAGGCTGGACAACTGTTGTGTTGGAGGTTTGTTATTTATTTGGGAATGAAGGTGGACTTACTTTTGTCTTCCTCAGTTTTGTGCCCTTTTAAACACGATTGGCGTGATGTTACATAGCTGTCTGATCCAGCCACATATTGAAATACTGGTATAAAAATGCTAAATTACTGGTAATATTAGTTTCAAATATAGAAATAGCAAAATAATTATATCCATTCTGTCAAATGATAACATATTAAAAAGGCAACAATGTTACTTCTGCAAGTGTTTTCAGTGAGCATTTTAGAGGGCCCCAAATACTGGTACAAGCTGTGTAGATTCTTTAATCCTCACAGCAGAAATGGGGAGAGCTCTGGAATGCAGATTGGAACACACATTCCCTGATCCCTTAGCAGAGCTGAGAGAACACAGTAATTAGAGGGGCCAAATTTATGTGCTCCCTGCATTGTTTGTACACACAAGAGGTTATCTAATGCTGTAAATTGGATTAGCTGTATAAACAGCAGCATAATTTATTTAAAGTCAGGTCTCAAAGACTTGGAAAAGAATAGTGAAAGAACAAGAAGGGGATTGTAAGGAGGAGAGAGGTATAGAGAATGCAGCTGTACTTTTGTACAAGTAACTGATGTAACTTGTGTACAACCATTTATTTAAATACAGTGGAATTTGTGTTTTAACCAGTGGTAATGTAGAGAGCTTGAGACTCAACATTTCAGTAGAAGCTCTAAACCTGTGTTTAAGGGCTGTTGAAAATGCATATTTTAAAGCAATCATGTTTCAGAAATTCATAAAATCAATCACCACCTCCTTCTGAGTATCTATGAATATTCATCCTTGCACTTCTTCCCCAGATGAAGAAATGATGATGTGCCTTCGAAATGGATATATATAGTTGTTTCTTCAAAGTCAATAACAACTCCCATTTAACTTGTTTACATTGCTTGGATGTTATTCAGTGTGCTCTGAGGTACTGAAAGGAATGTTTTGGGCAGCTTTCCTGCCTCCAGCTGTGGTGATGGCATGAGAGGCACAGGCAAGTGCCTTTGTGTTGCTTCTGCAAAGGTCCCTCAGTGGTCTGAGATGCTCCTCTCCTGGGCTCTGCAGGGTTAAAATAAGACCATGTTTCTGTCTTTCTGTAGGGACTGCTCAGATGAACAAAAGTTTAACTTAGAATAAACAAAACAAGGTAAATTTATATTTGAAATTAATAGCATTCACCCCTGGAGTAATTCCATACAGAAAGGTAGTGCAACTTAGTCAGAGACACAAGGACAGTTTTTTGTGTGTGGAGAATAATTTTCATTTCTCTATTCAGTTTGATCTTTAATATTTTTTTTTTCTCTTGTCTTTAATTACCACTTTCTTGAATAGTGTTCATTATATTCTTGGGGAAACACACAACTCTATAGGCATTTATAGTTTTCATATCATTTAAATACTTATTAAAAAGTATGTGGGTATCTTATTAAAAAAGTAACCTTTTTGTTACTTAAACGAAAATGTAGTGGGGTTTTTTTTCCTCATGTTTAAATAGGCTTCCTGACGAGACCAGTTATAATTGTTAGTTAGTTTGTTGCATGGAATATATACCTTGATTTTCTAGTCTTGATTGCTGAATTTACAGACCAAATCTGTCACTTTGGTAAACAAGATGTTTTATTTAATCTCCAGTCTTTAATGCAGCCTCCTGAAAGAGGGATCTTTTTGAG
Organism: Empidonax traillii; assembly: GCF_003031625.1. Lineage (NCBI taxonomy): Eukaryota > Metazoa > Chordata > Aves > Passeriformes > Tyrannidae > Empidonax > Empidonax traillii. The sequence goes on along the minus strand of NW_020955369.1, from coordinate 399,227 downwards.
TGCAAAGTTCGTTGTCATGTTGCTAGTGTGTTTCTGACCAGAATGCAAAGTAGCTTGAATCCATACATTCTTTTTTCCTGTACTGGGACAGCAGCCAAATCTATGTCAGCGATTAACTTCTGAATGTGTCAGCTGCAACAAATACAGTTCATTGTTTCTTGACTAGTTAACAGCTAGTTTAAAAGGCAGGAACAGCTCAAATGAGAGGCAAGTACTGCACGTTTTGTATCCAAAAATCTTCAGGCTGTTAAAGCCACTGAGAGACAGAAAATGAAAATCAATTCTAGAAGGCAGAAGTTTAGGCAGACAAAAATTCTTAGCTGATTCTTCAAATCAAAACATGCCAGATACGTGGATAATGAAGTTATCTAATGAAGTTATGGCCAGCTACAGGTCATTTTCAGTAAAGGGTTATATAATTTAATATCTAAGTCTCAGTTTCACTCATGTGTAAAGCAAAACAACACCATCCCCCTTCTGGCTTCCCCCCCAAAAAAGACAAAAAAGCAAGAAAACTCTCTTGAACTGTTAGAATAATGTTTGAGATAGTGGTTAGAAAAAGAATATCACAGGGAAGAAAAATGCCTTAACTTATTCAGAGAACCTGAGAGTATGATAGTTATTAACTAGAGAGAAGTGCAAAATCAGAGTTTAGAGGAGAGTTAATGATATTCTTTCTCCTCCTCACAAATTACTAATTCAAATTACTAATGTTGAGGTTTGTTTGTTTGCAGAGTGTTTGTACCAAGTCACAATAACTTAACATTCATGTTTTGCCTACATTTTTTTTGGCAAATTTTCCTCTACAAGCAAAATGTGAATGGTTTGCTGTGAACATTTAAATCCCACAATGTATCTTTTATTTAAGCTTTATGTAGATATGTAGCTTCTTTTTCCTGAATTCTAGATCCATTATTCCAGCAGAAAAGTCCTGCAATTTGAACTGTCCTTTTAGTATGTGTATGATTTTTTTTCCCCATAATTCTATCTTAAAAGGTGCATTTTTGTATATTCTGTCTTGCTGAGCATAGCATGAAAAAAATGGTAGTATATGAATACAAAAGGGGCTGTTGTAGCAGATGTCATATTCAATATCATGCATAAGAGGGCAGATTCAGTTGTTTTCTTACAATGGTGACAAGTGATAGAGCTCTGCAGAGATGCAGAATTATTTTTCTTGGCTAGTTCATTTGGACCCTGTTATTTTCAAGTGCAGCAAGTGAAAGGTTTGAATGTCCTGTTGGGCAGAGCAAAGACAGAGGAAGCCATGCAATGAAATGGCAGTAATCGAGCAAGAGGAGGAAATTGATACTGTTATATATAAAAACAAAAAAACCCCACCAGCCAACCAAACAAAAGCAGCCTCTGGAAAACTCAAATTGGGATCACTCTGAATGTGTACTCTGAGTTAGATGAGGAATTTGAGGGGTTGGCAGCAAGACACACTGGTGGGTGAATTTTTAAATGCAAGGAAAGTTGTGGGAAAATATAATTTCTTAGCTTCTATTTTGAAACAGGTTGTGTATGTTAAGAGATGGGAGGAGAGAGGGAAATGATCTTTACATGGCTAGAAATCCTAGAGTTTCTGTATAGATCTGTGGAATGAAATGTTACCTTTCAACACACTAACAGCCTGTGCACTTAATGTACAGACTGTGAATCCCAGTCCTTCACTTGTTCCTCCTGCTCTGTGCCACCCCCACACTCATTCCTGTAGTATGCTCCTTACACAGGAATGCTATTTCATTTGGAAGAGGACTGCAAACAGTGCTTTCCCCTGGATATGAGTCAGAATACTTATATTTTTAATACATAATTCCCCATATCTGTAGAACAGTGGTTGTGAGTCATGAGAAGGATTTGTTTGTTGACCCTGAACTTAGTGTGCAGGGTAAGAAACAGGAGTGGTACTCTTGTTTTTGTTTTGATTTTTCTCATTCTCTTCCTTTCTCTTCTGGTGGAAGATCTGTGACCTTTAGAAGACAAAACAATGTGAGGTAACTGAATCAGGAATTCTAGTGATTCCTATTTGATACACAAACCATCTTTAAACTCAAGTTTAATCTTTCTGAAATCTCAACCACTTTAATAATAATTTCCTTCTGTTACTTTTTGTGACTCTTCTTGACCATGCTGGTGACTGTGGAACACATTCTGAGTTTATCCTGTGTCTTCTTGAATTCAAGATATTCTAAATGAGTTATTGCAATGCCACAATATCGTAAGGAGGGGAAGGAGCTATTAAAAAGGGGAAATTAAAACTAAATGGTAAGGGGTAACGAGAGGAAGACTTTGGCATTGCAAGTTGAAGCCGAAATGAATGAGCAGGTAAATTCCATCCCATTGAAACTTAGGATTCACTGGCAAGTGCTGAATTTCTGTTTACAAAAAAGATGTCTGGCCAGTACAGGCTTGCTGCTGTAACAAAAATAGTATGTAAGGCTGGGTATGTTAATATATGTATCATATACCTTAAAAATATAAATAATTTTATTTAATTATGCCATTTTCCCTTTTTCCAATAAAATCTGTCTCGACATTGTGTACAAGCCTAGTAATCCATTTTCAAGGACAGTTGTTCATGCAAGATGAGAGAGAGGGTATCAGGCCATAGGAGAAATTTGGCTTGTTTGCTTTAGAGTGAAGAGGGGATGTGTTTGGAGTCTAACAGTTCTAGAGTGGCATGTGGAAGGAAAGAGTTCTTTTTTATTTAACTAAAAATACGTTCCTGGTGCAGGGATAAATGAGTTTGAGCTGAATGAACAACTTTTAGTCTGAAAAAGTAAAAACTATTTCCGTCCATAAGAGCAAAGAAAATTGAAATAGCCTTTTAAAAAGTGGTTGTGCAAAAGAAGGGGGTAAATGCATTTGAGGGGGATGTTGCAATGCTGTTCCTACAGAAGGACATTAGTATCTTTTACCCCAAAATGGTCTTCTTCTGACTTCTTGATTAAGTTATTTCTGGAATTAAACCCTGAAATTTCTCCTTTAAGTTTGTATTTAATAAATTAAAAGAAGTCAAAATTAACTATTTAGTATTTTAAATAATCCATTCTAAATAGAAACATATTTGTTCTGGACATTGTTTCTAGAACTTTCAGATGTTTGAAACATGTCCAGTGATTTGTCATGCAATGAGAAGTAACTTATGTCATGATCTCATTATGGATTACTGATGATTAAGTCCAAAATTTAACATTAAAAATAGTTAACATTTCACTAGTACTTGAAAATATGACTGTACAATCTACTCTTGTGTGCCAAAATAAATATTTTCTAAATGCTTTGACTTTAGGAAATAAGTAGCTGTTGTCAAACAGTGGAAAGAAATGGAATTATGGTCATTAGAAAGACAGAAGCACTAATTATGTTTCTGTGGAATGGACAGAAACAGTTTTGGGTATGTTAAATGAAGAATCTGGTATTTAGAGAAGTTATAGCCAAGTAAGTTTCACCAAGCTGTTACTGAAAACACGAAATGAAATGATCAGTATTTGTATTCTCTGCAGATATGATCCGACAGAGTGACTCATCTTGAAGAGAAAGATTTTACTCGTGACTTTTATGTGTGGTTTTAAACAATTAATGATAAGACAAACTTCTGCCTTCTTCCTACAGTTATGTTATTCCCCTTTTTTTTTTTCAATGTAGCTGTTTTTTTTTTTTTTTTCCTGGTCTTTCCGGACAGAAAAGAAACCTGGACAGCCAGAAGATAGGCAAATGTTCTCCTGAATGTGCTCTATTTATGGTTTCAATTAATGCCTTAGAAGTAGCTTTCCCTAAGAAAAAAAGAGAATCATAGAGCCAGCAAATAACTTACAATCAAAATGCCAAAGTCTAGTTCCACACATTCCTTGAAAAGAAAGGACAAATGGAAATAGTTTGGAATGTTTCATATCCTCTCTTATGAAACAGCAGTATCTTTGCCAGGATATACTGTCAAAATCTCATCACTTAACAAAGATTTTTCTTTCATTTGTAGGTACTCTACTCATACACATAAAACATGGTTAGGCTCTAGTTTTAAAATTACATTTTATGTCACTTAGATTTCAAGATTAACCACAAAAATGCAATCATACAATATTGGTCACATTTTTCTGATAAAATACGTCTAAGTATCACTGTAATCAATGGAGGAAAAAAATTATGCCACTACTAATGGTAAATTCATATGATTTGGGAGTATATCAAAGCCTACATGTGCATGTCAAAGTACATAATTTATTTGTCCTCATAGTTTGTGGCAGACAATGTTTTCTAATTTTATTCCCAATACTGTTAAACCCTGTTTACCACCTAATAATGGTTTGAATGCTGTTTTGCTTGAGGATTAACCTTGTACCCTGGTGTGCCACAAGAAAACACAGATGGCAGTTTGTGAGGTAGGAGAGCTCTTGCAAGTTTAGAAGATGCCAATTTCTTACTGCTTCCATGTAACTGCTCTTGCAACCTTGTATACATATTATTCTAGTAGGTAATGTAGCCTGATTGTTCTCCAGTTTCTGTAAACACCTGGTTGGTAGTTGTGGTCCATATTTAAATGCTTTTCCAGGCTCACATTAAATCATTAAATGGCATCATAACTCCAATTTAATACGTCCTTAGTTGATATGTCTCATCAATGATTCCTTAGTAGAGCAGAATCTTTAGCTTTTGCAAAACACTCGCCACGGGATTTCCACCTGTATTCCCTAGACAGGCTTGGTTTATTGTAATTTAGTTAGGGACTTGTAATTTAGAAATAACATGTTGCTTTTAAAAACACCTCTGAAACAGAGTCTTCACTTTGTTACTTGATTCTTCATTTTATGACGTATTAAAACTTGCATCAAAGGAATACAGTGCAAATATTTTAAATTAATCCATTTGTGTTTTTTCTTTGCTTGCAATATCTTAATTCCATGTTTTACAATAGATAAGCAATATAATTTAAAGGATTTCATATCTCTCATGATATCAATATATTTTATACTGTGCTCTCTACCCAGAGAGGAAATTCTATATTACAAATTAAAGCAAAAAGAGCACAGTCAGACACAGGCAATGAAAAATTAAAAGAATGACAGAAAACAGGTGTTTTTAAGGCAGTTAAATATGAAGATTGCATCTTTTTTTTTTTTAATTTTTTTAAGTCCTGAAGGACTAAATCGAAAAGGGTTATGAAGAACAGGGAATGACATTCCAGATATGAAGAGAAGAATGCCTATGTCGAGTCATTGTGTAATACCGAATATCTGAAAAATTAGGTATTAAAAAGCCTTTTTCACCAGAGAAACCATCTCCATCTTTGCTTTGCAATGCAATTTGTGCTAAAGAAAAATTGGGCGTCTGGTGCTTGTAATTTTGTTTTGACATGGAGCCAATTATGAACTTCTCCACCAATCTGACTCCGTATAATCTTCCTGATTGCAAATCTACTGATGTCTGCCCTTGGAAAACGGGGAAACTTACATAGAAAACGTGTTGTAGGGACTGCAGAATCTTTAGCTGGAGAATTCTGGAGGGCCAAATGCTGATGTGGTGTCTCTGTTGTTTCCCAGCCTTTTCTCCATCCAGCAAGGACGTAAGAGTGAAAGAAATGCTTGCTCTCCCTCTTTTCTAAAACAGGAGGGTGCTTATGGATGGCTTGCACTGCTGGTGTAGAACATGAAGAGTGAGGGATGGCTCTACTCCATCATGCAAATTTGTTTTTTTTGGTTGGTTTCTAAAGCTGTTTGTATTCCCCATAAAATATATTTTATATTGGGGAGCAATGGGGTGCAAGTGGCACAACAGACTCTGAAGAAAATAATATGCTTTTTTCAATTTCCCGTGTAACACTGTGATCTTTCTGTGAAGAGAGGGGCCATGTATTGTCTCTGACGATCAGGGTTTTTTACTTTCTTTTTACACTTGTCTGGTGTCTGTTGGATCTGTTAGAGAAGCAGTAGTTCTAACCAATCTCATGACCCAGTGGCCTCAAATTGCTTTGTCTTTTGTTTCTGTTAAGCAGTTATTCACACACACAGGTGAAGCAATGTAACCCTGCAGGATTGCATTTGAACTGTTTTCTCTGGTTTGTGACTGCTGCTGAGCCTTGACAATGAATTTGTGCATGTTCTGAATTCTTAAGAGTAAATCTATGAAGATTTTGCAGAATATTTGTCAACTTTTGGCCTCTATATATGCTAACATTAGCAATAAATACAAAGGATGTATTGAAGTAGTTTAAGTTTGGTTTTATCTTTGCGTTGATTGGTTCCTTTACAATAAACATTTGGTATTATGAAATTCCACCCACTGTCTCTATACACAAATAGGTAGTTTCTTATTGAATTATCTCCACCTGGTGGCAGTATCTCATAGCTAGCAACGGAGTAATAAGCAGAACTGGAGCACTCTTAATTTAACAGAAACATAACAGCAAACTAGTTGAATCAGACGAGCCATTTATTGCTTAAAAACCCTTGTAAATATGCATGAAATATTTTACTGCTGAACTGTGGTGTCTTGGATGTAGGAACTAGATGGATCTTTAGCTGATGAGTACCCCAGGCCTCCAAAATGCACGTGGACTGGCAAGAGCTCCGTTGGCACCAGGGTATTAATGCTTGCTTTGCTTCCCCTGAAGAGAACAATGTGCAGGTATTTCGATGGGGGAAGTCAACACTCAGGAGTGTTTTGCATACATATTCCACTTATTCCTGTAGCTATAAAATATGGATTAGGCTGTGCAGAGTTTGCATAATGTGTTTCCTTAGAACGTGTTTTTGTAGTCACTGGCAAGGAAATGCTCTTTGCTGAAGTGCTGAATTGCCAGTTTTCCTCAGTGAAGAAAGGAAACATTTTCAGAACAATAAGCACAGAATCCACCAATCTGATCAAAGCCTGTTTTTAAAAACTTACCTCAAGACTTTGCATCTCACAGTTGTCTGAACAAGGTTTACATTTGAAGGTATACGAGCAATCCCATGTGGTTTTTAAAAAAGTACTGTGTAATACTAAGATTTTTACAGAAAAACTTCATTAGTTACCCACAGCTGAGTGGTTATTTTTTCTTGCAAATAAAGTAATCTCTTAAATGTTACACATTTATATCTCTACCTAAAATTTCAGGAGTATTCCAGAGTGATTCTGAGGGTTCAGTTGAAAAGGAAGTGAGATTATTCTGTATTTTCAAAAATTTCTATAACCAAAGGAAGCTACAGCATCCCTAGATAGTATAAAGTGCTTTGACCTGCTTAGTTCTTGTAAATAAGATGTCTTTAACTTTGGGAGAGATTTTTTCAGGCATTGGTTATGTTTTTTTCTGTGGAAAACACTTAGGTTTAGGGTCAGAAAATATCAAACTCAGTTTTACTTAATATAGTCTGAAACTACAATGACCATTTGTTGATTTCCCCCCCCACTAAGAAATAAGTCATAATGTCAGAACATTTGTATAAGAGGTAATTAGCATCTGAGAACTTGTAGCAAATAATGTATTGCTGATTAAAAGCTTTTAGATGTATTTTTGTATGTAATATTATTTGTTATCTGTAACATTAACAAACATTGAATCAAATACTAATTTTGTGGGGCTTTTTTATAAGTATATCTGTATTCCTTTGAAAAGGAAAAGTTAACCTTCTCATTCAATTTAATATATGTTACTCCATTGCACAGTCTTTATGCAGTGTAATTATTTGATATTGCACAGTCTTTATGCAGTGTAATTATTTGATATAAACATTTACAACATATACTGGCTTGTGATGAGGTATTTAGTGGTTTAAACACAACTGCAAAGACCCTAAACCTTGAGAACTTCGTATGGAAAATATGAAGAGTGTTTTGGTTGTTCTTGTGTTTGTTTGGGCATTTTTTAAGAGGAAAATTAAAAAATGAAGAATAGGCTGACACCAAACTAAAGGAAGTTTGTGTCCTTGTGGCAAAATCCATGCTCTGTTCTCAAACCTTGGTGTATGTTTGTGGGGTCTTTTTTATGGATGAAATACTATATATCATCCTTCTAGCAAAGAACTTTGCTGGTAAATTTTAGGCTTAATGTGTCATAGAAAACGTTGTCTGTAAGCACTAAATAGAAAAAACAAGGGACACAAGTAGTTAAGTACACGTTGAAAGCATCATTTATGTGCATTGAGTCTTGAAATGGTTGGTTTTGCTCACCTTGTTTTTCTGTTGTGTGAGGTACTTAAAATATGAACACAGGGAAGGAAGAGGAAGGAAAAAGAATTCCAACCAAGCAACTTACATTTACATACCTGAACAACCAATCTCTTATGAACCATAAATATGGGAATATTATGTTGATTTGTCATACTGCTTTTATCTAATAAATTGGCTGAGGCAAACTTTCTATTACTTTGTATATTAAGCTGTTGTATGGAAAAAGTGTTCCAGGTTTCTTTGATCCATCAATGAGTTTTTAGGGTGCAAATATATTTCTAAATTTAATATCAAATTGCTAGTTATGACTAAAGAGCTATGAAAATGAAATTCATCCAAAAAAGAGATTAGATGTTAATTTGACCTCCTCTCTTGGTTTACTTTGTAGTATATTTCAGCCTGCAGCTGTTCAACTGACCAGCTCTAATTGACGAGATCAGGTAGTATAAGCTGCAGGGTAACTAAAATGAAAAAAAACTATCATTAAAGAGCATTTAATTTAAGCTATGAAAAATTCCCTACTTTATTGATTGTGTGTTTTTTTTTTTTTTTTTTTTACCAAAAACCCTATCACTCCTTCTAGATTTTTCAATCTTATAACTTTGATAAAACAAGAAACATTGAAGGCTTGTTGAAAGACTTGATTTGCCTGACAGAACTCCAGCTGGAAAGTGAGAGTCCAAGCCAGGTACTAAGATGTCTTCATATTTCTTCAGAGATTCAGACCACCAGATTCCCAGCTGCTGATTTTCTTTCTGAGAATTTTACCATTTATAGGTCTGAGGCTTTGTGTTTTCCCTCTGGGAAGGCATGAAAGCTTTTCCGGTGGCCTGTTGGTTTCTCTTTACTTGTCCCCACACCTTGCAGTGAAGGGACAGAGCAGGCCCGAGAAGGTTGATTTCTCTCTCCCTTTCCATATACCTTCTTTTCTAGGAAGCCTACAGATGTCTTGTTCTTCTTCACAGCTCCATATCTTGAGCCCCATCCATGGCTTGGCAGTGTTTATTTTGGCAGAATCAGTGTTGTGTGACACTGATTGGTGTGTGGGTTTTTTGGTTGGTGCTGCGGGGCGTGGTTGCTGCGGGGCGTGGTTGCTGCGGGGCGTGAATTCGCAGTGCTGGGTGAGACCAGGACTTTTTAGATTTAATTTTGCTGCTTGGTATTTTGAGGGGGGGAGAAAAAAATCAAAGAGGCTTTGAAGTGGCAGTTTTCAAAGTAGACAATAATAGACCTGAGATATTTGAAAATTTTGTTAACATAAGCCAAACAATTCTTAGGGTAATACTTGAGCAAAAATAGTAGGAAACAAATACTTGTTTTCTAATACTTATTACTTATATACTTGTATACTTATTATTACTACTTCTTAAAAATTGACTAGTAGTCCATTCTACCACTGTTGTAAAAACATCTGAAATAATAGAAATGAATCGAAATAATCTTTATTTTTTGGCCATAGAGAAGTAATTCCTTCTAGCAGTGTATATTTGAAGCTTGTGAAGTCTTTATGAAACATGAAAATAAAAAATATAAACCTTCTGGAATTGGCTTGGCAATCTTATTATGTAATTCTTCAGTACCTGTGTAATTTAATACTTATGGACACTCTTTTCTGATTCTAACACCTCATTGCTATAATTTGCAGTGAATTCTGTCCTCTTTAGCAATTTTGCTCCTGTTTAGAGTAAAAGTGATGGATACTTTTTGTAAAGTCTTTTCAAACTGATTTTTCTTCAAGTACCTTATTTTTAAATGTGTTTTTTGCTTTAATCCGAACCAATTTGTGAAAAAGGGGCAGGCTTTTGAAAGCAAGGAGTGTTTTAAGGTAAGAACAACAAATATAACCAAACTGTATTGCTTGAAGTCATGTTCGTGCACTGGGTCTATGCATCCAACTGAGCTGCATTCAAAGGAGCTCCTGCTCTCTCTATAAACTGGCTTCTAAGCCCTAAAAAAGTTGTCTTTGATGCTATGAGTAGGCACTGATCTTATGGATACTCTTTGTAGATGACTATATAGAATGACCTCCAATAAAAATTCTTGTGCTGTGGCATGGAATTTGATTTCTTCTTATCACCATCCATTTTAACATGGAAGAAGTTCAGCAAATCCAAACAACTGAATGTTTATAAGGTGATATACTTTTACCCATGCCCTTGCTGCTATCCCCAAAGAGAGCTGTATAATCAAATTTAGGAAAGATATCTTAAGGTATCATATGGTTTAGGAGTTAGAGGATATTGCCACATTCCTATTGCTGTTTAAGGAATTATTTCTACTTTACAGTAGTTAAAGCTGGTTCATAGGTTGGTGCTAATAAAGGAAACTTGTGCAAAATATAAGTGCAGAAAACAACTC
>NW_020955369.1:383971-388498 GCF_003031625.1 Empidonax traillii | reverse complement strand
TTTTTTTTTTTTTTTTTTTTTTTTTTTTTTTTTTTTTTTTTTTTTTTTTTTTTTTTTTTTTTTTTTTTTTTTTTTTTTTTTTTTTTTTTTTTTTTTTTTTTTTTTTTTTTTTTTTTTTTTTTTTTTTTTTTTTTTTTTTTTTTTTTTTTTTTTTTTTTTTTTTTTTTTTTTTTTTTTTTTTTTTGTTCGCTGGATTGTTTGGGGTTTTTTGGTATTTCTTACCATGGCACATCTACTTTATGTACATCCCCTTATTTAATATTTTCTTTTAGAGGAAGATCTTTATAAATAAATGCAATATTTTTAGAATAATTATAGTTATATTTTACCATTAAGTTCTGAATTTTTTGGTACCTTTTTCTGACCTTTAATTCAAAACAAGACAATGAAGTAAAATTTTGCATTTCTGTTTATTTACTCATAGAATGAAACCAGGACTGCTAGTTTATTGCTGAGGTTGCCAGGACATTTTCATTTGGGGGAAACTGAATCCATACTATGTCAGAAAGACAGATGAACTCTTAAACACTCAATTGCTTTTCTGGTGGCTCTCCACCTGGGAGTTCAGCCAAGTGTATTTCACGGTGTGTCTCAATATAGTGCTGGTACTTTGATGCTTCGTGTTGAAACACACTTTTCATTACTCCCTGTAATAACACTGCTATTAATGTGAAGCTCTGGGTTTTCTTTTTTCCTAATTTTCTCTTCTTAAAATGTATATAAACTTTTTTTTGTCAGTTTCATTAAGAATATATACAGTGTTGATATTAAGTAGCTGCACTGTTTTAGAGAATTAAGTGTGTTGATTTAATAAGACTGAAATTTCAACTGCCTAAGCCACCACTACTTCTGTAAAAGCTAGAAACAGTTGCTACTTTAACAAAAGTCAGTGATGTGCAACTTCTCAATTTAAATGGATGTTTTGGTTATTACACTGAATACCTAGGCTTTGTGTTTGTGTTCTACATTCATTCTGAAATCAGATCTGTATTGCTCACATATGTGAGGCTGCTGTTTGAATTCATTCCTTCTTTGCTTGTGTATACCAATTATGAACATATTTGTGATGTAGGAAAACTAAGTGTGGCTTAAAATTAGAGGGGCAGCTCAGTCCACATCACTTATTGATGTGAAATTGTGTGGTCTTCTGAAATTCTGTGTGTTGTTTTCCCTCTTTTTTTTTTTTTTTTTTTTAAGATACATACAGTAGAGTCTTTCTACATTGTAGTGACATGAAGGCTTTAGAAATGAAATAACTTGTCTTGGATCCTCTAACTGATTCCAAAAGGAATGTGATCATATTAAGATAGATGTTAACCTTCTTTTTCACTTGGGGAAAAAAGCTAAATTGCTGATTTCCAGTGATCTGTCAATTTTTGCTGCATACGGAGGAAGAGGAAGAATAACTTTTATCTTTACCAATAGCAGGAAGTGATTATATTTACAGTCTGTGTGCATGATCAGTTTGGGGATTAAAAATACCCATCTCTAACTTGGAAATGAGCAGTGGTCAGTTGAATATTCAAATAAGATCTTTCTTTACTGTACTCAAAAAGTTTTTTTACTGTCAGTCACCAAAAATGGAAAAATAGGACAGGTTTGAGTAAAAAGTATGGTAGGTCTTAGTATCTGTGGATAGATTTGAGATAATGTAGCTGCAAGAGGTTTCTAGATTGAGCAGAAGCCTTTTCAGCACAGACAATAAGTTTGTATGTGACAAATATGAGGATCAGCTGTAGAGAAGGCAAAAAAAAATTTGGGCAGCTCTGAAAAAGTTCATGTCCCATTTCCCTGCCATGACAAAGGCTCAAACCTTCATCCTTATTTCTCTCTTGTTCCTGAACCCCCTGCATTACAGTAATGAACTATTATATGGGGGACACATATGGCTTTTCTCTTGTGCCTGTTGCTTTGTCTTTATTCTTGAGAAAACCAGAGTGGCCCAGGCCTACCATGTGTGTTGTGAATATGGTTATCTTGGCCACCTGTGGACAAGCAGTCCCAAGTCTTAGATGGTGTAGTGTATTTCAGTTATCACAGAATCATAGGATATTCTCAGTTGGAAGGGACCAGTATGGATCACTGAAGTCCAACTCCTGGTACTGCACTGAACAGCTATTTGAATCCCACCATGGGCCTGAGGGCATTGTCCAAATGCTTCTTGAACTCTGTCAGGCTTGGTGCCATGACCACTTCCCTGGGAAGCCTGTTCAGTGCCCAACCACCCTCTGGGTGAAGAACCTTTTTCTAATATCCAACCTAAACCTTCTCTGACACAACTTCAGGCCGTCCCCTTGGGTCCTGTCACCAGACAGAAGAGATTAGTTGTTCTGGTAGGCTTTGTTTGCTCAACTGTTAATCAACTTGGTTGCCTCCTCTGCAATCCTTTGAACAGGTCCATGTCCTTCCTGTGCTGGGACCCCAGAGCTGGAGGCAGCACTGCAGGTGGGGTCTCACCAGAGCAGAGCAGAGGGGCAGAATCCCCTTCCTCGACCTGCTTATGAGGCTTAAATGGAGGGCTTTTTTTAGTGTTGATTTTTTGTTTATTCACTGACTAAAGTATCTGGAAAGGAGGGGGCCTGTATGGTAGATGATATTATAGTAGTGAAAACAGGGCAGAACAGCAGTGTAATGAGAAGGTATTAGAAACTGTTAAATCCTAAAACTGAAAAGAGCAATTTGTGTAACAGTGTTTCTTATTGCTTTCCTTTAAATTGTGGTTTCTAGAGTGCCCTCTAGTTATGTTTTTATGGAGTTTCATAAAAAATATAAAAAAATAAAGTGCAAAAAGCATGGAAAGTATATGATTGCCCAGTTACAATTCAAGGTATTATTCCAGAGGAGGTTATGAGAGAAACTCTGCTTGCTTCATTATTTTTCTGGATGATCCAGAGTAGTGCTTTTTTCCATTTTTCTATGCACTGTTTGGATAGAGTAGCACCTGCCAGAGGAGCTCCCTGCCTGTTCTGCTTTAAGTGCTGCTCTAGAGACAACTTTTACTTTCTATTTCCTTATTCAGTAAGAAGTCACAGTACAGAAGTACTACACTTATTAACTCACTACACATTACTGTCATACTGAAAAGTAATAAATCCCCAAACCTTTTAATTTCATTGTCTCTTTTGTATGATTAGTTAATACACAAACATCATAATCATTTATACTGGACTACATGTTTTAGTTGAGAAAACATGAATAAAAATAAGTTTAACTACTAAAATATGCTTAGGAAATTCTTAATACCTATGTAATTTATATACAAAAAGTTTTTTTCCAGATGTCCAGAACAAGTATTTAGTTTTAAAGTTTATGCAACCTTTTTGCAGAACTTTTTGTGATCGGAATGCTGCAGTTTTTTTCTTTGGATCCTGTTACTCAACAAAGATTTAAGTGTAAGAAATATGCTGTGCTCCCTTAAATATTCTGTTGACTGTTTTTCTTATGTGAGCCATATATTCACAAGTATGCTGAACTTTCTGTTTAGCTCTTTGCAAATTAAAAACTTTGTGATGGAATGAGCAGAAGAATTGCATGGCATTCACAGAGCATAGTAAATAATTTAATTTTTTTTCTTGGATACTTTCTCAGCAAAAAAGTTAAGTTCCATCAAAAGGCGTGATTTCAGTGACAGAAATACAGTCTTTGAATTGACTATCCTGAAATGCAATTTTGTGTATCAAGCAAATTTCAAAGCAAATAAGAGTTACATTCAGCCTAGACTTAACTTTTGACAGTAGTTTCAGAATAAATCTTGGAGATGAGTTGCAAATTCTCACTCCACCTAATCCTGACATAAGAAATAGAAAAGTATGTTCATTAATAAATCTTTTTTATTTTGCATTGCTGTAGAACATCAATTGTAATAATATAGTCTTAAAATTCACAAAACAGGTTTTTCTATACTGGTTTTTTGCTCTTCTTTTACTTTGTTCTGTGGAGAGCTGACTCAAAATGTGGATATAGGATTTAGATAATAAAATGTCACTTTAACCTGGGTGCATGATTTCAGCAGGGTCAGATGTGCTGACTTACTGAATAGTATATTGTTTAAATTTGTCTAATGCAGGAAAAAAAAATTACTTTTTTGCTATCTTGACTTTTATGGTAACTTATTACACTGTAAAATGTTAACTGTAACAATTTTTATTTCATCTAAATCAATCTGCTACTGTATGTGCAGAGATCTGAAATACTGTCAATAACTAATTCTTATAAAAACCAAAATTATTCTCTATTATTTGAGATTAACATCTGTACTCTGCCTATTTTATCTGAATTTTCATCTTTATAATTAACACATTAAAAGGATCATGTGAATGAAAATAATTGCTTTTCTCTAAATAAAAGTAGAATATGCAGATTGAGCAAAGTGAACTTGCAAAATCAGCAATAATAAAGAAACAGGCCTTGACTAGGAATGAGTCTAAGAACATGGAAAGCAGGTTGACACTGGATATCCCAGTTCTGTTTGTGTTCCAGTTCTAGCTGCTGCCACATGTTCTTTCTTGGTCAGCTATTTGAGTCTTC
>NW_020955369.1:380064-383735 GCF_003031625.1 Empidonax traillii | reverse complement strand
AGAATATGCAGATTGAGCAAAGTGAACTTGCAAAATCAGCAATAATAAAGAAACAGGCCTTGACTAGGAATGAGTCTAAGAACATGGAAAGCAGGTTGACACTGGATATCCCAGTTCTGTTTGTGTTCCAGTTCTAGCTGCTGCCACATGTTCTTTCTTGGTCAGCTATTTGAGTCTTCTCATTTTTCAAATGTGTTATAATCACTCTTTAGTGTTTAACTTAATTCATCTGAAATGTTGATTGGAAAATTTCAAGTATAAAATAAAATTAGACAGTTTTCTTGAGAATTTATCTATCAGTGGACTGAAACTATTATTAGTTGACAGTATGAGAAAACCTGTTTGCAAATGTAGTGGAACTGCTTGTCTTTAGTTGTATCTTGAGATGTATTGACCTGTAAGAAACTTTTGCTGCTTACTAAGTCATTTTCCTTGGCCACAGTGTAAATGGGAGCGGTGTCTGGGTCTCTAAATTCCTTACCCAAGTATTCATAGCTTGTAGTCACTCTCAGGATCTCCCTTGATGTCATATTCACAGGGCACCCATGTGAATAGGTATCAAAGGGAAGTGGTCTTAGAAAGGGATGAACCTCAGCAGTCTCTGCGTGTCCAACAGAGCAAGTCCTTGGGCCAGGTCAGGGGGTCAGTCCTCAAGGGACCCATCATTTCTGCTTTCTAGCACAATTTACTTCACTGATCAGGTAGGGCCAGTCCAAATGCCTTCGAAGTAGAATTGTTCCAACTTTCCTGTTGCCACGGCTGACCTTGTACCTGTGTGACAATGGAATTTGTGCAAGTGTCATCTTTGGAAAAGTTTTTCAGCCTATTACAGTCCGTATTCTGATGTACTCTGTGTTTTTCATGAAGAGATGGAATAAATTTTTTTCTTTGTAGTTGGTACCAAGCTGTGTTTTGGATTCAGT
Organism: Empidonax traillii; assembly: GCF_003031625.1. NCBI lineage: Eukaryota > Metazoa > Chordata > Aves > Passeriformes > Tyrannidae > Empidonax > Empidonax traillii. Next base: position 382,812 of record NW_020955369.1, on the reverse strand, counting down.
ATGAGAACGATGTTGGTAACACACTGAAGTCCTTGGGAAAAACGGGTCCTTTTGCTAGGAACCAGCATGTTACTGCTTATGGTTAAGGTCTTGTTTAAGTTTGAACAATTAATTAAGAACATCATCCAGGGATCAGCCCAGAGGCTGGATAATTAGAAGTAGCAGGATGTGTGGGACATTATGGGCAAGTATCTAGGACAGTGAATGCCTCCAGTGTTTTGGAACTTCACATCTTATTAAGTCCAGAGCCTGGAATGAGCTACCTAAATATTTGGGAAAAGAATGCTGTCACCCAAGCAGTTCCAGAGGGACAAATCTTTGAAGTATGCTAGGACCTTGCTCAGGTTATGGAGACCTGTTCAGCACTACTCAGGACCCTCAAAGGGAAGAGAACCTCTCTGGATATGACAGCAAGACAACAGGACCTGTGGCTACTCCAACCCCAACAACAGGCCCTGCAACTGAACCACAGAACCAGCATGTCCTGGTATCAATCACCCCAATTCACAAGAGGAAATGCACAGGAAAGTCATCTTGCTTAATAAAGGAGGACAAAGAACGGGACAGGAACAAGAGGGAGAGACAGAACAATAGCTTATCACCCTATGATCCCTATTCTTGAGTGAGCTTCAGGATATATGACAAGATTTCAGCTATTATCCAAGTGAACACATGACTGACCACCTGCCTGTTCTGAGGCTGGGATATTTGGTCTGGCAGTTTGGAATTAGAGAAACCATTTCCTAGGGAAGCAGGAATTGACAAAGAAATTGGAAAAATGACTCAAGTCCTTAACCTCTGGAGTTCATTTCTATAAATCATGAAGGAAAGCTTTTCCTACAAGGAAAATATTACATGTAACCCAGGCAAAGGGTTTGATTCGATTACCTGTTCTGTTGTGGTTATTGCATAACCTGCCAGTCTCTGTCCATGCTTCATAAAGCTGCTGCCATTCGTAAACCAGTCTTCCGCATCTTCAAGCGGTCCTTCTGTAAGGTCCGGGCGGTTGGAATACACAGCTTTGATGGTTTCCAGGCAGTCATGCTCGACAGGCTGTGCTGGCATTCTTCCTTCTAGAAATGAGGCTGTCAGGTCTGGGCATCTGGCAGATGGCTTCTTTCCCTTCCGTTCCCAGGGATCGTTGTCCTCCAGAAATCTCGTATCCCAGGTATACCACTTTTTCTTGCATCAGTTGGGCTTTCTGTTGGGAAAACTCGATATCCATTTAGTCCCAAGAAATTTAACAATTAAATTGTCCATTTTATAAATTTTTCTTCAGTTTTAGTTGCTGTGAGTAAATCATCTACATATTGTAGAAAAACGCCCTCTCCCTGTGGCCGTTCCCTTTGTTCCAATTCCTTAATTGATTTCCAAATATTGTGGGACTGGTTTAAAAACCTTTGAGGTAAGACCGTGTGATTTACATTCTATTATGGGTTCAATTCCCTTAACGGGTATTGTTTTCTATGTACCGGTTTTGCTCCTGATTTTAACTCTATAACTACTGGGGCAGCTTGCTTTGATTTCCAGGGATATCTGTGGCCCACACTAAGGGGTAAATTCACTCACAATTTTTTTTCTGACAGTCAGGCTTAGGGTTTACTTGAAATTCAAGTTTGCTTTTATCAAATTTTCTTACAGCTCCCAGATTTTCTAGCAAGTTTTTACCTGGAAGGGGCTTTGGAGAATTAGTCAAATATAAGAATTGGTGAATCCCCATTTGTTTTCCAATTTTATATTTTAGGGGTTTCAAAAAGAAAGCTTTTTCTGATTGGCCTGTAGTTCTCATTACTTGAATAAATTCATCACCTTTTGGCACTAATTCCTGATTTAAAACTACTCCAGTGTCAATTAAAAAGTCCATTTCTTTTTCATTTTCCCGTAGTTCCAATTCAACCAGTGGGTCCACTCAGGGAAAGCTTGCCAGCCCCCCCTCACTCAGTACCCTGTAGGCAACAACAGCCCCTCCTGTGCCTGTATCTCTACATGTTCATTTAAGGCATTCGACAACATATACACTGGTTCTGACCCAACTTTGTTTGTCGGGGAGGTAAACTTTACATCTGTTACACAAGGCTTGTACCAACAATTACAAAATAAACAATTCTAGGTCTTATTCAATGTGGTATGCTTATAGTTAACTGTTCAGCACTACTTCCCATACAGCATGATAAGACCTTTAACTATGTGTACCTGAATGCTTCAAGGTAAGCAAGGTATATCAGTTGTTCCAAAAACAAACAAGACAACACAAAATGAGAATAAACACACACACAAAACTATTAGCACAATAACAGAGCCCCAAACCCCAGTTCATAAGGTGGTTTGGTTTGTCAATTGTTCAAAACTGCCCTCCATATAATAACTCAAACTTAAAAAAAAACCTCTTAATGAGATGTTTGCTTTGTTGGCCACAGACCATGAAATGCCAGAACCCGGTTTTTTTGCATTCACGAGACATTCACGAGACGCAAACCACGTATAACAAAAGACAGTGTAATCACAATAACTACATATAAGACAAGACAATACGACACGTGTCAGGCCCAGAATCCTTATCTAAACCAGATACCAGAAGGAAACTATGGGGATAGTCTCCCAACAGAAGGAAAACTAATTTCTCAGTTCTCCCAACCAGACCAAAGAAGCGTCCTTCTTATGGCGTGTTCTACATGATAACAGCAGCGTCCTGCCCATGTGTTTGAACACCTTATTACAGTCACCAGTGCATGCAAGTTAAAACCAGAA
>NW_020955369.1:376834-380043 GCF_003031625.1 Empidonax traillii | reverse complement strand
AGAATATGCAGATTGAGCAAAGTGAACTTGCAAAATCAGCAATAATAAAGAAACAGGCCTTGACTAGGAATGAGTCTAAGAACATGGAAAGCAGGTTGACACTGGATATCCCAGTTCTGTTTGTGTTCCAGTTCTAGCTGCTGCCACATGTTCTTTCTTGGTCAGCTATTTGAGTCTTCTCATTTTTCAGATGTGTTATAATTACTTTTTAGTATTTAAATTAATTCATCTGAAATGTTGATTGGAAAATTTCAAGTATAAAAGAAAATTAGACAGTTTTCTTGAGAATTTATCTATCAGTGGACTCAAACTATTATTAGTTGACAATGTGAGAAAACCTGTTTGCAAATGTGGTGGAACTGCTTGTCTTTAGTTGTGTCTTGAGATGTATTGACCTGTAAGAAACTTTTGCTGCTTACTAAGTCATTTTCCTTGGCCACAGTGTAAATGGGAGTGGTGTCTGGGTCTCTAAATTCCTTAGCCAAGTATTCATAGCTTGTAGTCACTCTCAGGATCTCCCTTGATGTCATATTCACAGGGCACCCATGTGAATAGGTATCAAAGGGAAGTGGTCTTAGAAATGGATGAACCTCAGCAGTCTCTGCGTGTCCAACATCTTAATCCTGACAGAGCAAGTCCTTGGGCCAGGTCAGGGGGTCAGTCCTCAAGGGACCCATCAATTCTGCTTTGTAGCACGGTTTACTTCACTGATCAGGTAGGGCCAGTCCAAATGCCTTCGAAGTAGAATTGTTCCAACTTTCCTGTTGCCACGGCTGACCTTGTACCTGTGTGACAACGGAATTTGTGCAAGTGTCATCTTTGGAAAAGTTTTTCAGCCTATTACAGTCCATATTCTGATGTACTCTGTGTTTTTCATTGTGAAGAGATGGAATAAATTTTTTTCTTTGTAGTTGGTACCAAGCTGTGTTTTGGATTCAGTATGAGAACGATGTTGGTAACACACTGAAGTTCTGGTTGTTGTTAAGCAGCGCTTACACCAAGTCAAGGATTTTCAGTGTCGGGTGCTCTGCTTGTGAGGAGGTGCACAAAAAACTGGGAGGGAGCAGGTGACCTGAACTGGCCAAAGGGATATTTCATACCATGCTTAGGATGTAAATACTCTGGCTCAGGGACAGGCTAGACATTGGTAAGTGGGTGGTGAGCAGTTGTATTGTATATGACTTGTCTTTCTCGGGTTTTATCTGTCTCTTTCCCTTTTATGACTATCATTATTATAATTTACTTTGTTACAATTATTAAATTGTTCTTATATCAACCCATGACTTTTGTTTTCCTTTTCCTCCTCCCCATTCTACTGGTGGCACAGAGGGGGGAGTGAGGGGCTCTGTGGTGCATCGCTGCTGGGGTTAAACTATGACAGCCTTTTTGGTCCTCAATGTGGAGATCAAAGGGTTGAGATAATGACAGATCTGACCAGAACATATTAAGACAAATTTGTTGTAAGTATTTACTGTTTTGTAGTCTCTAATTACAATGTTGAGATATTTGCTATCAGGGTTGTTCTGTTCTCAGGGTTGTGTTAAGAAATACCTTGCTGTGTGCATTTCCCATGGTCATGTTTATCCTCCATGGGGCCTGAGCTAAAGTTCTAATTTTGTTGTACTTTATAGTACAAAAAAAGTGGTGTGAAAGGCTTATGATATGATAGCACTGCAGGTCATGAAACTACTCCAGTATATGTGTTCAGTATTGCAATCACCCCTGTACGTCGGGAGTCACCTATTGGGAATTGTTAATAAATGTGCCTTTTGCCTTTTCTTCTTGGCAAGTCAACCTATGGGAGAGCTCCATCCCTTTTTGTCTCCACTTCCCTTTTTGCCTCTGTATTGACTACAGTAGCAGTCATGAATTTTAAAGATTTTTTGAATGTCCTTGAAAAAAACGGGTCCTTTTGCTAGGAACCAGCATGTTACTGCATATGGTTCAGGTCTTGTTTAAGTTTGAACAATTAATTAAGAACATCATCCAGGGATCGGCCCAGAGGCTGGATAATTAGAAATAGCAGGATGTGTGGGACATTATGGGCAAGTATCTAGGACAGTGAATGCCTCCAGTGTTTTGGAACTTCACACCTTATTAAGTCCAGAATCTGGAATGAGCTACCTAAATATTTGGGAAAAGAATGCTGTCACCCAAGCAGTTCCAGAGGGACAAATCTTTGCAATATGCTAGGACTTTGCTCAGGTTATGGAGACCTGTTCAGCACTACTCAGGACCCTCAAAGGGAAGAGAACCTCTCTGGGTATGACAATAAGACAACAGGACCTGTGGCTACTCCAACCCCAACAACAGGCCCTGCAACTGAACCACAGAACCAGCATGTCCTGGTATCAGTCACCCCAATTCACAAGAGGAAATGCACAGGAAAGTCATCTTGCTTAATAAAGGAGGACAAAGAACGGGACAGGAACAAGAGGGAGAGACAGAACAAGAGCTCATCACCCTATGATCCCTATTCTTGAGTGAGCTGCAGGATATATGACAAGATTTCAGCTATCATCCAAGTGAACACATGACCGACCACCTGCCTGTTCTGAGGCTGGGATATTTGGTCTGACAGTTTGGAATTAGAGAAACCATTTCCTAGGGAAGCAGGAATTGACAAAGAAATTGGAAAAATGACACAAGTCCTTAACCTCTGGAGGTCATTTCTATAAATCATGAAGGAAAGCTTTTCCTACAAGGAAAATATTGCATGTCACCCAGGCAAATGGGCTGCAGTAGAGAAAGGTATCCAACACCTTAAGGAATTAGCTGTGTGAGGGAGACTGATTGTGGCCTGAACAACACACAGTTACCTGCAGATCCAGATGAAGTCCAATCCACCTGATGAAGTCCCATCTGTGGTGCAAATTTGCACAGAGTGCCCCATTGTCACACAACCCCCAGGCAACATTAGTCTGGAAAGAGGGTGTGGCACCAACAGGGGATGAAACAGTTCACCAGCTTGGGGAATATGAAGACAGTATTTCTTACTCCCTTATCTCAGCTGTGGAGATACTGTCTGATAAACTGACCTGTGAGTTCCAGTGATTCAGGGAAGATATGTCCTACTCCCACCTGCATGGGTTTGTATCTCACCTGTTGACAGCAGTGTCCTTTCACTCCGGAGATGATACAGAAGGTAAATGCCACAGAGTACTTTGTGTTTTCACTCGCAGGATCACAGAGAGGAGGTGAGGAGGAAA
>NW_020955369.1:150071-375790 GCF_003031625.1 Empidonax traillii | reverse complement strand
AAACTGACCTGTGAGTTCCAGTGATTCAGGGAAGATATGTCCTACTCCCACCTGCATGGGTTTGTATCTCACCTGTTGACAGCAGTGTCCTTTCACTCCGGAGATGATACAGAAGGTAAATGCCACAGAGTACTTTGTGTTTTCACTCGCAGGATCACAGAGAGGAGGTGAGGAGGAAAATGGGATGGAAAATCTACCTCAACCCTAGGGGCACAGCTGTGTGAATTACAGGAGAAAACAGAGGTAAATGGAGGCTCTTTGAGGAAAGTTGCTACTCCTGTCTTCAGTAGACAGTTTTCTTTCCCCATCAGAGTCAAAGGGCTGATTTCACTTCTGACTTTATGGAAACAAGCTTTATTCTACTTCTACAAGAAATAAATAGAGAATTCTGTGATCAGTATTAGAGGGGCCCTTCCTCTGCCTTGGTGAAGGTTTACACACACAGGTTTACTGGACTTTGTGGATCCTGGAACGCTGGACCTGCAGGAGTATAAGGCTCTAGTTGGCACTGGTGTACAGTGTACCCTAATGCCATCAAACTATGCAGGAGCAGAATCCATCTGTATTTCTGGACTGACAGGGGAATCCCAACAACTGATTGGAGATGGAAATCAACCTGACTGGGAATGAGTGGCTAAAGCCACTCCTTAAAGGAAATCAAACTTTATCTTTGCACACCAAATGATAATGTTGGAGTTCTTGTAGAAATTTTCTGTATGTAGAAAAAGATAAAATTAAAGCTTTGTTTCAAGGTAGGCTAGTCTTTCTTCAGAGAATGGTCATGTATTTGTACTAATCAGCTTTCTGTATTAAATTTGTTTTGATGATATTGTAGTTCTGCTCAGCAGGTCTTTCTGATGTCCTGTGGAATTGGTCTTGTATAAAATAACACATGGTTAGAGACAGCAGAGATGTCAAGGTGGTCCTTGGCTGTTTAAGCTTTAATTTGTGCTCTGTTTGTCTCTGAGTCATAGTCTAGCAGTACATAATGAGTATGCAAGCCACCTGCATAGGAAGACATACAAGTTATTTTCCACTTTCCTTTCACCTCACTAACCTTTATCATGAACAACAGTAGCAATAAAATTAGCTTTTGTGAAAGGAAGCATTTGTGTCAAATTCCCTGAGCAAATACTGGAGTAGGTGCAATCTGTTTCTGGGCTTCCTGCATTGGATGTGATTGCCCCCTTGTATTCTCAGAGTGAAAAGATTTAAAACTGGAACAGATAATTGCAGAGTCAAGTTATGGGCTCTATTTAGGTTGTGTTAAAGCACCTTTCATTCATGAAGCTGCATAATATAGTCTACGAGACTGTGCAATGCCTGAAGACTTGAAAGTATTCAAGCCTTTGGTCTGCACTGCATCCTTGGAGACTAACAAAAGCATAAAACCCTGATATAATGCCAAAAAGTGGAGTCGAGAAGCTGTTTGTTACTGGTGGACATAAAGGTGTTAAGGAAAAAGATCTCTTGCCTTTGTTCTGCTTTAGGGATGAAATTGCAAAAGGTGAGAAGGGGAGAAGGAAAAGATGAAGGGCAGCTTTTGATGCATCTGACAATACCAGAGGATGCTCTTAATGGCTCTTTCTTTTCATCTTCACAGAAAGTGCAGACTTCATAGGTCAGAAATAGAACAGAAAGAAGAGGGGGGTAGGGGGAAGGGTTTCCAACACCCAGTGGTTGTTATTCTGCTGTTCAGTTAATGATGATTCCACTCAAGCAGGGATGTACCATACAGTTTCGAGGCATTGTGTAAGCAGAAAATTTGACACAACACGTTTATTGCTTTGTTCCTGAAGTTTGTAATCTGCCCAACTGTAGAAGTGTCCAGTGGGTATCTGAAAGCCATCTTACTTTATATATATTCAGTGGTGTTTATTGTTTAAGATACTGACTTGCTTTAAGAGAACTTGATCACTATGGTTGGTTTTTTGGGTTTTGTTTTTTATTTTTGGACAGAGAATTTAAAATCTAATGGATAGCGCGTAGTAGATAATAGAAGGCTAGTTAATTCATTAACCAGAAAATTAATTTAAAACATTTACTTTCCAGTTTATCTCTGTTTATCTTTTTACCCTATTAGTTAACATAACATCAATATTTATAGGTAGAAGCATGTGCAAAATACAAGCACATGGGTGATATATCTGTCTATGAAATACTTCTTAAATTATGACTATTGGCAGTTTAATTACAGCCAACAATTCCTGTATGACCATAGTCTTGCACTAAATAATTTTTTTCTATTTGTTTTACTAGCACAAATTGAATTAGTTGTATTGGTCATAATTCAGTGAAATAGGAGCTTCAATACATATATATATTTTAATGGTGTGCCCCAATGACATCTTTGAAAAATAAAGGTTAATTCTGACAGAACAAAAACAAAACAAAAAAACCCACACCAAAACAAACAAAAATCCCAAACAAACAACAGGAAAAAAAAACAATTGTGGGACGAGAAAGGGAAAGAGCTTATTTTTCCTCCATTTGAATTGTTTGCAATCAATAAGCCCAAATTAAGAAAACCTTGGGAACAGTAGAATTCCCAAATCCCCAGTGCCATTTGAAAGAAAACGTAAGTTAAAATATAACCCAATATGCATCAAATTCAAAGAAAGGTAATTGGCAGCATGTTTGAGAAATATGTGCTAAAAGTAGGTTTTTAATAGATTTTCATGTACAGAGAGCAAAAATTAAAGTAAGTAAAAATTGTCAATTGAGTTAGAGTAATAACTGCATCATTCTTGCTAATAGTACAGTAGTTTAGTTTGTGGGGAAAAAAATTCTAAATGCATTTAAATTTATAGAGATGAAACTTGATTTGGAAATGTAGTGTGTAGTTGTGAATTTAGAATTATTTGCAAGATTTGGTCATATGGGTAATGAAGTAAAAGTGACTCAACTCTGGAAATAAGTGTTTGGAGGCACTTGTGGAAAAGGCTGACAAAATGAGCAACAAAATAATAATCTTAAGCATCAAAAGCTAATTTGAATATTTTCAGAATTGCTCTAAAAATTAGTCATTAAGAATCTGTTATTTACAAAGATTACATAATAATGAAATTTTGCGTTGTCTTTGCAGAACTTTCTTAATCATATAATTAAGATGAAAAACAAAAGAGAAATTGTTGAAAAGCTCAACATGTTCTTAAATCTTAGTGATTTAGATAGTTATAAGTCAGAACTAATCTGAATGACCACTCTAGAAACTCACCCATTCATTGATAGTTTCCCTTTAGAATTTCCATTTTAGTGGAATAAGTTCCAAACTGGCTATCATGTTATGTTTTATTAAGAAATGGATTAAATTATTTTAGTTTCTCTGCTAAAAATATTTCTAACTATTGTGCAAGAATCCTAAAAACTTTAAATGACTTACCTGTTAATTTATTCTTTAATTATGTTTAGACTTTCAGGTCCTCTAAAGAAGATATTAGATGAGATCCATTGACCGACATTAACAAAACTTACACAGTAATCTGCTGATAAATGATTCCAAATAAAAATATTCGAATTATCATTAATTATTTTTCAGGTGTTAGTCCCATGGAGCATTCCAGTATCCCAATAGGCATTGAAAAGCAATATTAACTGAAGGAAAACTCTTTAACCACTTTGTTTAAATGTCCTTTTTGTGAGTTATTATAATGACTTTGAAAGAGATGCTACAAAGCTATTTCCTCAACAGCAATATTTTAGAAAAAATATTACTATCATGATTATCTTGGTTTGACTACACTACCTATTCTGGGCTTTTCCCCCATGATCACCAGCACCCCAAGTCCTTCTCATGAGGGCTGATCTCAATCAGAACGGGTATGGAAGGGAAAAGGGGAATCTAACACTGGATTTATGGGAGTAACAGAACAACAGAGGCAAATTGAACACAAACACAATCTGTATATTTCTAAATGCAGTGACAAAGTGGTTTAACTAAGTAGGAAGTGCATAAAATGTGCTCATCTTAAGTTTGAAAGCAGTGGTGTCTTTGCTGGCTGAACAAATGTGAAAATAATATTTATGTAGCTTAATTCACAGTGGATCAGCTGGCAAGGAAATACAATAGATTGTGTTGCTTGCTGTGCATGAAGTGAATTGCAGTTTGAAGATCTGACCTTTCTCAAAGACTTTTGCAGAAAGGCATAGGAGGATACTCTGTCCACCTAAACCATTTTCATCCTCACTCACAAGGATGTAATAAAATTACTGTTTTCCTCAAGATTTACAATAACATAGTGTCAGAATATTTTAAAATATTTAGTCTCATCTTGACGCTGCCCAAGAGCAGCAGGAAGACGTGAAGAATACACAAGCAGTGGAAGAAATAGTGTTGTGTCTCATAATGCTGAAATAGGGAGGAATAAAGTTTCTGTATTGAGTAATTGATGCAGGCCCTTATTTTCTAATTTGGAGGACTTCAGATCCTGTAAAGTCCTTTACCTGTGAGGTTTCATTGTAGCATATGCTGAATGACTGGGAGAGGGGGTGAGGAAACCCTTTTCCACCTTTTTTTTTTTTTTTAAACATTTTTGCAATTTTTTTGCAATTTTAACAGCCCCCAATCGTTTTATGAAACTTCCTTTAAACTGAAAGAAAAAACAAGTGATTACAGTCACTCCTTTTTTATTTTCTGGATTTATTCAGATTGAAATTTAAGATAAATCTGAACGACATTCTCCTCTTTATACTTGAGGAAAGGTAATTAGAAAATAAATGCATTTTGCTAACAATAAGCAGAACAATTTTAATTTTGGATGAATAGTACACAATATCAGGAAAACTTACACATATAGAACAGTTTCAGTCCAGACAGAGAAGAATTCACAGTAAAATGGTTGGTTTGATTCCTACTGGTAGATAGAAAAAGGATCCCATTTCTATAAAATTTTCATTGAATAGTATATATGATGCTAAAATGCATATTCATACATACTCATGACTATTAATGATTGACATAAAGTAGAAACCCTTTTATTACTATCATTATCAGGTAAAATATCTATCAGTTCTGTTGATTTCTCATGAGGGAAATTCCCAGATTTTTACAGTTACTTCTCAAGTTTAATCCTTCACTTATATTTGACCTACAGTTTGTTTTATACCAGTTAAGTTGTTTATGTGTGCAAACTGCTCTTTAAAAGCATTTTAAAGTTGAGTTTTCTTTTAATATTGTAACATCTCAAAAGGAAATTTTACTATTAGCATTTGTTTAGCAAGGAGTTAGTCTTAGATACCTAAAGTTACTGTGAAATGTGAGTCATAATTTCTAAACTACAAAATATAGTGTTTAATATATAACCTATTTATCTATATATAAACAGTCAATTAAAATGCACTTAGATGTTTTGTGCTATGAAAGGCTATCATTGGTTGATTTTTACTTCTTCCAGTGTTCAAAGAAGTAGCTTCCCTTTACACTATCTACAGCTATGCTCAAAGAGACATTTAGATTTCAAATTAGCTCATTCAAATAAACCCTGTTTCAAATGTATATTTACTGTCTTTGTGAGTGTGTTAGGAAGTCTGAATGGGGAAAGTTATTTAAGGTTCCTCTTCCTCCAGAGAGACTTAGGATGGGGGAGAACAGAAAGTAGCTGTGGGTTTTTCTATTTTCATCTAACTAAACTTGTTTTAGGTGTTATCTGGGATTTCTTTTAGATTGTTCAGAATGCTAAGTATTCTGTTGTTTGCTGTGACACAGAATATTTGGGATAATGGATGGTATTTAATAATAATGATACTCATTTTCGTGTTACTTTTTCCTTATTGAGATGCGCATAAAGGTGGTTAATTATATAGTAACAGTACTTTAGTACAGATTGAACTCACATCTGTACATTTAGGATTACTCTTCCTAAATATGTTGTTCATGGATCCTTGAAGAAGTTCTGTTGGGGCATTTTTCAGTGAAACACAGATCAGAGGGTGAAAATTACCAACCAACCATAACAAAAGCGTTCACAGGTGTTTAAATTATGCAGTAAGGTTGTGATTGTCTTAAAAGTTCTTCCACATTCATGCTGGAAAACTTGGCAGGGAGGGGTAGAAGATTTAATAATTGTTTATTTTTAATTAGACTTCAAGACCTCTGGTTTGGGCTCCTATAAGCCAGTGTATGGAAAAGCTGCACCAGGAGTTATATATGAGTACTATTATATATCCTATAGTGCAATTATTCACTCTTTTTAACTGGACTATCTAATGACTTTAATTTCTTGTTGCTTGAGGACATTAAAAAAATGAAAATTTTGTTGTTTAAGTGAGAACATGAGAGGATTTTTTAAAGGTGGGTGTTTTTTTTCTTTTGTTGAGGCTTTCTTTTTTTTTTAGATCTTCAGCTATCTTGAAAAAAAATAATCCTTTAAAAAGAAGTATTAACTTTGTGTACTGAGTTCTTCTTTAGCTCAAAACCTTTTCAAAGGCACTTTGAACGAGGAAAGACTTAAAAAAGTAGACTTCAAGAAGACTTCTGAAGATCAGAAAGGGCATATAATGGCATAAGGTGTAGGTGGCAAATTTGGTGTAGGTTGGCAAATTTTTGCTAGTTGTTGAGGGGCCTACAGGGGTATCTTTAGTGAGAAGAATGGCCAGCTCACAATTGATCCACTGCAGGACACAGTGGTCCCATCAGGGAAGTTTTTACTCCATAAAAATATATTAAAGAAGGGCAAACCACCGCACAAGCAGTGAGGAGAGGGAAAACTGGATATTCCTGAAGAAACTCATGGAGTTTCTTCATCTCCTGTGGTGCCCATGCTGGAGTAGGCTCTCCTGATAGGTTTTGCGGAGCATGGAGTACCTGTGCTAGAACAGATGTTTGCTGAGAAGGACCTGCTACCTGTGGAAAGGACCTCTGATGGAGCAGGTTTGTCCTGAAGGACTGCAACCCGTGGGAACAACTCACACTGGATCGAGGGAAAAGTGTGAGGGGGAAGGAGCAGCAGAGAGGAGCTGTTATGGACTGACCAAAATGCATTTTGCATACCCTCCTGTACTACCCAGGCTGTGAGAGGAGGCAGAGAAGTCAGGAATTCAAGAGTGAAGCTGAGCTCTTTACAACTACCCGTTGCTCTCTGCAAGTACCTCAAAGGAGCTTGGAGTCTGCAGGGTTTGGCCTCTTCTCCCAGGCCACCAGTGACAGGACAATAGGACATGGCCTAAAGCTGTGCCAGGGGAGGTTCGGAAAGAAATTGCAAGCATTGGAACAGACTGCCCAGGAAGGTGGTGGAGTCCCCATCCTTGGAAATGTTCAGAAAAGCGACTGGACGTGGTACTTAGTGCCATGGTCTAGTTGACAGGGTAGTGATCTGTCAAAGGTTGGACTTGATGATCTTGGAGGTCTTTTCCAAACTAAATGATTTCTCTAAAGGAGGAAAGGGCTGTTTAATTTGGGTGAAATTAATTTTCCCCAAGGTCAGTATGTTTTGCTCTTGACAATAATTAATTGGAGATCGCCCTGTCTTTTTTGACACCCAAAAGCTTTTTCATTTTGTTTTGTCCCCCTCTCCTGCTGGGTGAGGGAGAGTGAGAGGGTGGCTGAATAGATGGTTGGCAGTCAGCCAAGGTCAACTCCCCCCAGAAAAGTCTTCACCTCAAAAAATGTGCGGTTTTTTTGTTTGTTTTAAATCATAAGGACAGTTAAACAGCAAAACAGTTTGCCTGGAGAGGCTCTGCTCTTCATCCCTGGAGATACTAAAAAACTTGCTGAACTTGGCCCTGAGCAACCTGCTGTGCCTGACCTGATATGAGCACGAGTTGGACTCTCTCATCCCTCCTGCCTCAGCCAACCTCTACTTCTGTATTTCTGTGAAGTGCTCCTGTTGCCCACATCCATTTTCTTGACAAGTACAGGCGAAGTTTGTAGCAACATATGCTGTTATGTTATGCTTTCATCTTTTTACTTCATTTTCTGATTTTTTTTCCTGTTGTGACAAATTTTATGATGCTTTAATGCTGCAGTAGTAGTTCACCAAGACCAAATGCTGTCTGAATAGTTATATAAAGCCTTTCTACATAACTTAGTAAAACTGCAGAATGTTACTGAGAGTGAGGGATAAAACATCCACTCACAAACTTTGTAATGGTCACTTCTTGATGAAGTTTTGGGTTTAGGTTTTCTTGGTTTTTTTGGGGGGTATTTTTTTCTTAGTTTGGTTTTTGGAGGGAGTTTGGTCTGGTTTTTGGTTGGTTGGTTGTCTCTCCCACCAGTGCTGCTAACTCTTACTGGCAGGCAGCTTTACTTGAATTTAGTATGAAACAAAACAATAAAAATGGTCAAGGCCCATTTGTTGTAAATGGAACTTCTACTACCTTCATTGAGGCAGATTTAAAGTGCAATTAACTTTTAAAGTTATGGTACAACATCACTGTAGTAACCATTAAAACACCTAATCTTTGCTCCTATCTACTTTTAATACTTTTCTGCGCATTTGTTGACGTGTAGAAATTGCATCAAACCGACACTTGGCAATAGGAAGAGGTGGGAGATCCTCCTGTACTCGTTATTTTGAATTTTTTTTTGTTTACCCTTATTACTGGTTGCTTCTGTAATCAAATGTGTGTTCTTTTGATAGTGCCTAATGATGCTTTTGTTCAGTCACTTCAGTACATTGAATTCAAGGGGAATCTCAAGTGTGTATATGTATAATATGTATTTTTATGCTATATATATATATATATATAAGTTCAGTGTCAACACAAGGACCATGACTTCAAGTTTCAAAGCAGACAAAATTCTGTTGAATTCTACTCCTTCCATTTCACCATAGAGAAAGCCTTTGTAGGTTTTACAAGATGCATAGCCACCCTTTTATTTCTTTTATGGGAATGTTATCTTGGCTTTTGGTCATAAAAACAGCTTGTCAGTACTTGAACTTGCACATTCATTGATATCTTTCAACACAGCATTTATTCTGAAACAGTATATATGATAAAATCTTGCAGTATGGCCAAGCATTGAGTATTTTAAATAATGTTTGTCTGTGAGGGGTCAATACCACTTGCTGCCTTTTTCAGGTTTGTGTTTTACAAGAGTTCTCATCTGTCAGGTGCTACATGAGATCCCTTTTTAAAAAAATCCATAGTGTTTGTAAACAGAAAGCAAGTTAACTACAGGGAGTATATTATAGTTTGGATGCTTCTATAATATCATCAGATAGAGATTTGTAACATTTAGTCTGATAAAAGATCATGCACTGCATATTTCCTCATGATCATTATTCCTGCTTGCTACCTTGGGTTTTTAGTTGGGTTTTTGGTTTTCTTGTTTGTTTCTTTGGAGTGGCTTTTTGCTTTGTTTTCTTTTGGGCCTTTTTTGTGTGTTTGTTTTGCTTTTGCTTTTAATTTTTTATGCTTTAGTTCTGCTTCTAAGGTGGATATAAATTTCCTTTTTCTACTGGAGTATTTTTATACAAGTCTGGTTGACACGATCTCAACCTGAAAAGAAGCTTCATTCTCTTTAAAAGCTCAGTCTTGATTGCATGTGAGGACAAAAGGATATGCTAACACAAAACTAAAAATATGGGGTTACTAGTGTGGTTATAAACTATTGAGACACTTGGAACAGGAATTTGAGAAACTAGAAAACATTGATTTGGAAAATCTAATTTACTTTTAACTCTACATGCAATCCTTTTCCTTATTTAAAACTTCTGTGAGACTTTCAAACTCACTTTATGTGTCCTAACTGAATATTTTATTCTGTATGACTAATAATTTTTGTCATAGTTTATCTTGTGAGAGTACCCAAATATTATCTAATGGGTTCATTTTATACTGTCTCCAACCTTCACAAAACTCGTGATACAACTGCAGTATTAGGGGAAAAACAAAGCCAGACTTCTGTTCCTCTGTGATGTGTATCAAAAAGAGAAGCTCCGTGTTCAACCTTGTTGATCTCATCAATCTACTTGGCTTGCTCTTTCCATCTTGCGGAGGAGGAAAATGGATGATGTGAAGCCAGCACTGTCAGAGTGGCAGTGATGTATGTAAAGTAAATTAACCATCTCACCTTCAGCTTTCTTGTGCAACTTTCTCAAAGGTGTCTCTTGGACTGAGTGTGTTCCAGTGTGTCTGGCACTCGGAGCTGGTAGCTGCTGCCACGTTTTCTCTGGTGTACGTGACTAAATGCTCTGCCCAGCTGCTAAATTGGAAACACATTACTCTGATTTCATGTCACCATTACTGAATTCTGTATTCACTTAGCCTTTAAAAAAATAAGTAGAAGCTATACGGAGGGCTCTTATACACACTAATGTTGTTACATATAATATTAATACCTATTAATACTGCTTATTACAAGTATTATTTTTTAAAGTCACTCCTATGAAGATCAGGGCTTAATTAGCTTTGCATATTTGGGAGCAAGGGGGTTTTGAAAACTCTCAAAGTTCAGGTGGAAATTTATTTGTAACTAGGCACCTTTCACTTCTGGAACAACTTCATATTCAGTAGCCTGTGTCTGTTGCATATCTATTAGTCTAACACTGAATGTATTATGAGAAGCATTGTCAAGTGTTACTTGAAAATCTAACCATGATGCGTTCACTGGATTTTCTCTATTTTTCATAAAACTTTTGTTTTCAAAGAACTTCAGAAGGTTAGTTAAGCATGGCCTCCCCTGTCTGAATCCATATTTACTGTCATTAATCAAACTGCACTTCACTGTGTGTTTTTTACCACATCACTAAAGATAATTTCTCAAGTTATTCCGATGTGACAGAAGTTTCCTGCTTTGCATCATTGTGTCTTAAGGTTTTCTTTCATTCTTTCTTAAATAAATTCATGGTGAGGAGATCTGAGGAGTCACCTCTCTGACACATAAAGTCATTTCCCTACATGCCTTTGGAATATAATATGTATGTTAAGTAACTCTGCTGGCCATGCTTACGTGACCACTTGCTCTCAGTTACTGACTCTATCACTGGAATACTTTTCCTCATGAAAAGAGTGCTAGATCTAAGCTGGATGAAAATGTCTGTAACTGATTCTGAACGAGTCTTGTAGAGGCAGCTGCTTTAGAGGGCATATTTCTGTGTTATAGTTGCTTATTCCTAAAGTCTAACAGTGTTTCCTCTCCATTTTAGTACAAATGCCTGAGTCCAAAATGCTACTTTATCCTTCTGATACAACTGTACTTTTTGTCAATAAGTCTATAGGTTCTACTTCACACACGCCCTGTGCTCCTGATTGTCCACTGTGGATGTGCCAAGGAAGTGATTTCTCTTTCTCAGAAAGTTTTCTAGTTACTTGTGAAGGAATAGTGCTGCTGTAAATACCCTGCTTGTAGAATCATGGAATAGTCAGGGTTGGACAGGACCTTAAAGATCATCCCATTTTGGTAGGGATGCCTTTCCCTAGACCGGGTTGGTCAGAGCCCCATTCAACCTGGCCTTGAACATTTCCAGGGATGGGATAATCACAGCTCCTCATTCTGGTTTATTTAGCATTCAACTGTAGATCAGTAGAGGAAAAGTAAAAAAACCTCAAGTCTTTGATGTGAGCACTACACAAATAATTGCCAATTATTAATGTTGAAAAGTAAATACTTTGGGAAATGAACATTATGTAAATCCATAATGCTTTAGGTATGGTTTTGAGTTAAAGTGAGCTCTAAATATATAATGTGAAAATCCATGTAGATAATTTCATTTTTTTATGTTCTTATGGAAATTTACAAGGTTAGGAAAATAATGTGGTGAATAATTAGATCATAAAGTATGAGACTGCAGGAGATATTTCTTTTTTTTTTTAATTTTTTTTGTCTAGTAATAGTGTCTCCAGTGCTGCATAGAAGAGATCTCTTAGAAACATGAGATGTTTTTAGAGACAAAAAGCTCTAGAACTGATAGTTTTCCAGTTTTACTACTTAAAATATTTAAGTACTTTGGTGCCACGTAGTTCAGTGAAAGGCTTTGAAGGTTCTCACTCTGATTCGATCAGATCAGGGTTGGGTTGGTTGTTTTAATGGTGATTCCACAATTTTTAACCATCTTCTGTGAATTAGCACTGGTAAGTCTTTAGAATGGGGCTTAGGTGAAGCCCAGTTATCATGTTAAAAATATCTGATGGGTTTAATAAGTTAAAACAGATGTAAAAGAGAGAAGTCATTAGAGAAACAAGAGTAATAGAGAACATGTCCTTGGAGAAAAATCTGAAATGGTGTCTGTGTGAATGTGCCAAAGTTTTTGAGTCGATGCCTTTTTATTAACTCAGACAGAACATCATAATTCCAATGTACCTTCATCTTTTAGACCCCCCCCCCCCAACCGGGTTCACATCCAGCTTGACATAGTGCTGGGGCCCCCAGCTACCACACCCTTCTCAGGCAGATAATAATTTGGGGAGTTTAGCTCAGCAAGGTGAATATTATGTTTAAATATGATTCTTCCTTATTACAGAAGGCAAGACAGAGTTTAATAAAAAAGTTGCTAGACCCCAAGAATTAATTTGTCTCAAAATTGGGAGGATGCTAATTGCCAAGCAAGTCAGATTCTGAAATAGTCTTTCAGTGAAAATATTGCTGGGGTATGGGGAAGAGGAAATAGATTTTTGCCAGGTTATGGATGTTCTAGTTATATGAATGAGGAAATTTTCTGTGATAATGTAGTATGGCCCTCTCGTTGTTCCAGTTGTCTATTGAAACAACTGATCAGTTCAAAATGAATAAAGTTAACTGTGAGGCATTTTTTTCTAGGTCATTATCATCACATCATGGACCTTCAAAAAGATACTGCTGTAGGAGATCAAAGAATATGAATCAGTATTACTAGTTTGTTTACAAACAAGGCATATAAATCAACACAAAGAATAGAAGTCGTTATTTGCTCTTTCTTCTGTACTTCTTGCTTACTCACTCCAAATTGCTTTTTCCTCTAATCCTATCATTCCACCTTGCTATAGAAGCTTATTTTACTTTTTTTTTGTTACTTCTAATTGCATTATCAACAGATTTCATGCATTCTGCATCTTCTTTCATTAAGTTGCTTCATTTTGCTCGGGTTTTGATTTTTTTCCTGACTCTGGGATATGGTATCTTCCAGAAAATGCTATTCTGGGCTTGCTCCCATAGCCTTGATTTTTATAATTTTAAAATGTCAACTTTTTGAAGCAGTCTGTTTCTACACTTCTGAAAGGAAATAGAGAACTCCTGCTCACTTGTGTTGACTGAAAAGTGTACTCACAGGTTTTGAAGTTCTTCATTGACTGCTATGTTCTATCCCAACAAACCTGAAAGAAATATTTTGTTAAACTTTTACCCTTTTCTATGGAAGTGTACATTGGGTATTATATATTGCATTTTAATCTCATAATTATATACCTATAAGATGTTATCAGGTGGAGACTGGTCCTTTCTGAGTACCTCATATTTTCATTCTAAGTTTAGATCGTGTCATATTTCTGTGTATTGACTGACCTTGGGAGCGAGAACAGAAGGATCTCTACTTTTTTATGAATAAGTTGGGCTCCTTTCTTCTGGCCCTGCCATCTCAGCCCTCTGTGCATGAAGAGGGTGGAGAAGGGAAGGCAGGGGTTAATTGTCTACTGCTTTGTTAACTCCTGGATGGAGGGATATAATGTCATATATGCTTATCTGCATGTATGCATCTGATGTAGCACCTGCATACAGTGATATTTTCATTCTAGATCATTAAATTGTCCAGGAAATGTCTTTGCATCTCTTTCAAGTCTTCTTAGGCTTTTTCACTGGCTCTGTGTATTTAGGAATGCGTCTGTATTAGTGTCCACTGGGATTGCTGCATACAACTTCCATCGCTGCTGATGGCAATTCACTGCATAAATTCTCATTCATGAGAATGAAAATATATGACTTTTCATTATTTCAGCAGACATCAGTGGAGCTTCTTTAAGAAATGTGTTCAGCAAAATTTAGTGCTAGTAATTTAACAAATGAGCATAAGCTTTCATAAATTACATTTAAGATGTTAACATCAAAGTTAACATTCTTGCTGCAAGTGTAGTGCCTTTAATTTCTTTTTTCTCCCAGTAAATTGCTGTTCAACTCAGCTTTAATTTATAATAAAAGAATAGTTTTAACTTTATAGCCTTAAGGCATCCACAGAGAGAATAAATTTACCTCTCTTTTGTTCAGCACTAACTGCTCTGGTTTGTTAGTGCTTCCCCTTGGATCCAGTTGGGAGAAGGAATAAGGTGATGGTTGCACAAAGGCTTGGCCTCACTCTTACAATGTTAAAGTAGGGAACATCCTCAGTTATGAAAGATGGGAATATCTGATGGTCTCATAGTTTTAATTCCCCTTTAGTCAAGCCTGTTTCTACTTTCTGTACAGGCAGCCTAAGAGGATTAACCAGCTTATTTTCACTTCTTCCCTTTTCAAGCTGTGCTAATTACCAGGACTTCAGAAAGAATATAGGTGGCATTAGTTGCTTTTTAAAATATTTCCCCTGGCATCTACCTTATAGATTGAGTGTATAGCCCACTATATAAATGTTTTCAGAGGGAGTACATTTTTTCCAGATCGTTATAGATTAGTTGTGATTATAACTGTCTTGTTATAGCAAAAATGTTTTAGTACAAAAGTATCAAGGAGATGCCCTAATGAACATTAACATTGTTATTTCTCCTGAGAATTGGTTTTTTGGGTTTTTTTCCAGTACTGTTGTCATATAGAAACAAGTCAGAGTCTTACTTACTTCACTTTTTAAGACAAGACTAATAAAGTTAGAATAAGTTTCCTAAATGCTTTGAGTGTTCTGAAAGGTTTTGGAAAACACTTTTTGCAGATTTTGCAAAAGGAATTTGAAAGGAAATTTGTTCATTATTAAAGACCTGATACTACTGCTGCTAATTCAGAAGTAATATATAAAATTTGATAAGGTGGAAGTTATCTATAGCATGAATGTGCAAATAATTGATTTTTCTTTACTAAAACCTAATAAGGCTTCTTTTTCTTATGCTCAAAAATAGGATAATAAATAGACTGGTTATAAGGTTTAAAGACTAAGTTGAGTCATTTGTGGGCATCTAAAGTGAGCAATCTTAAAGGACCTGCTTTTCCATAACTCCATGCTTGGAGTTTTCTGAGAGTGCCTTTAAGATGTATCAGTTTGAATCTCTAGTAGATAGATGCCAAGCATTTTATAATCTTGACTGCTTTCTTAAGGAGCAAACATTTCAAGGTTTAGTGTTAAAATCAATATGAGCAGTATGTGGCTGTCTTTTCTTATTTCCCATTGAAACTGAAATTGTCTAAAGTGCATGAAAGTGAATTGTATCAGATCAGAATACAACTCGATGTTTCCTGAAATTTTAGAGAACATGTGCATTTAAGTGAATCTGATTTATTGTGTTTGTGTTGGCCTAGGAGATGCTGTCGTTATTTTTAGACTGGTTTTTGCAGGTTTGTATACCAGTGATAGATCCAGACAAAGAAGGTCTTGCTACTAGAAGACTGTTTCATGACAAAAAGGGATCTTGACTATTTGAAGATGTGTAAAGATTTGCAGTGGTTTTGAAATGGGTTTCTCTGCTCTGAGGAAGCGACTCAAGGCATTACATTTTGTTTGAAGTCAAAAAAAAAAAATAGCACTGGAATGTCTGGTTTTATCTCTGAGTCGTTGCAGAAGCAGAGCGGTGGATGAGAGGGGAAGGATGCTATCCATGCTCTGGTTACCAGGACTGGAATTAAACTTCCTGAGCTTGAACAGAAAGCTTACTGTTCAGGGAGGAACAGTAGACAACTAAGTGCAAAATTAGATCTACTCAAGCTTGAAGAGAGTTGTTAAGAGGACAGAATGATGAAGTCCAATTAAGAAAGGAAATAGAAGAAGCTGAAGAACTCTATGAACTTAAATTTGTACACAGCAGATCAGTAATTACAATTGTGTCATGTTCCCTGAACTGAATTTGAGTTTATGGAGAGAGGCTTTACTCAACAGATTTTTTTTTTGATTGTTGAAGTTGGTGTTTGTGTGGAAAGGGAAGATTATTGAAGTTTAGGGTGTTTTAACTGTGCCCTGGTTCAAAATTTCTCTTCAGATAATGATGCATTGTAATCTAGCTTCATAAGGTTTAATACAAGCCTGTGACTGGCAACAGATGGAAAACAAAGGTTTTTTTGACTAATAGAGTTTTCTAGGCCATAAGTAAGAAACCAACCTGATAATCCTACAGTTGACACTGTCATATCTCTTTATTATTATCAAATAGACAGGTCTTTGTGACTCTATTTATAAATTAGTATGTCCTCATGGCTTTTAGAGGTTCATGACACTTTTTTTTCTATGGTTTTAAAGAATTATATTTTTGTCAAACAGATAATGTTCATTTTGGAAACCTTTTTGGTATACTTTTTCTGTGTAACAGCAAAATGAACTAGTCTTTAATGTAAAACTTTGGAGGATATTTAAATACATAAACTGTATCCTAGGACTGAGAGTTTTGTCTTCATAAAATAGAATGATAGAATAAAGACTTTAGACACGGTCATCACCGAGATCCATCTGAAAATTACAACCATCCTTTTAAATTGATAGGAGCTATCTGAAAAACTATTGTATTAGCATAGAAAAGAAACAATATGGGTGTTAATTTTTTTCTTGCTTCTGTGCACCTGCACAGTTTGTGCTGGTTTCTGTTCTCCCTTTGTCCCATACAAATGTATTAAGCTTTAAAAATATTTACAAATAGCCATGTTTTGATACTTGCAAATGATACCAAAATAAAATGGCCTTGAACACTTGCAAGGATAGAATCCACAACTTCTCTGGGTAACCTCTTTCAGTGTCTCACCACACTCTGAGAGGAGAACTTCTTCCTAACACCTAATCCACATCACTTCTCTTTTAGTTTAAAACTAGCATGTGCTTCTTAAATGAATCAAAGGAGGGTGAAACTGCCCTGCAAATTTCAGTGTCCTGTCAGAATTTAATGAAGTAAATTTAACCCCTCCCTCCAGGAGGCTGTTATGGCACCATGAAAACCAAGTCATGATAACTCTTGGTTAAGGCTAATTGGTAAAATGGGATTCACAAAACCATTTTGTTTAGTAAAGCTGCTGAATTTCCGTTCAATTTTTGAACTATTTGATCCAAAACTTATAATTTAATAGTCCGTGTATGGTCTTGAATGTTCTTGTGGCAAATATGAGGATGTTTGAACCCATTGATTGTGTCACTGACATTGCTTATTTTGTCTGCTCTTCCTTTCTTCAAGTTAATTAACAAACCCTTTAAATGTTTTGCACTTAAAATCACGATGTACCCAGATGCCATCATGGAGAAAGGGAAGGAATGGAACCGTTACAAGTATTGGACTTGATTTCAGCTCTTAAGGCAAGAACATTTTTAATATCACACTGAGTGGAATGCAAGATGTGCACAAGGGAAGGGCATACAGGGCATTCCCCCCCGCAAAAAAACTCAAAAAACAAAAAACAAACAAACAAAAAAACACCACCAACAAAAAACAAACCCAACCAACCAAACAAAAAACCACACAAAAAAACCCCAAACAAACAACAAAAAAAACCCACCAAAACACAACCAACCAAAAAAGGTTATTTCTATTCTTCTCTTCCCCAACTCTCCTTTCATGTGGGACTAGAAAACTTGAGGACAGCTGATGCTGCAGCTGTGAGGTTTGTGTTGATGTTATGACTTCATGATCTGTAGTGACACGCAAACCAGATGTGTAAAAAAAATGTTTGAAAAATCAGATTAAGAGGGTAGAGGTTAATGAGTCCTAGTCTATGAGAGCTCAGTAACAGCTGCAGTGCTGGACTGGTCTTTCCTGAGACCTCTCCTGTCTTGATGAGCAGGATGTAAGAGAACTAATTCCTTGTGAGCACAGCCGATGGTAGGACTGGATGACTAGAGAAATGTTATTTCCATCTTTAGTGTTTTTCAAGATGTATCTGGATAAAACCCTGAGGAATCTGATTGGTGCTTATAGTTGACTTTGCTTGGATCAACAAGTTGATCTGGAGATCCCCTAAGGTCCCTTTCAAGGCAGATTATTCTACCTTGCAATGATCATTGTCAGTAATCCTCTTCCATCCTGGAGCTCAGAACAGTTCTTTCATTGTGAGACAGAAGTTAAATTTTTAGATGCGGTTTAAAATCATTCTCTCTATGGGCAAAATGCCCTCCCTCACATAAAGGTTGAATAAAGAGAAGAGTTATCTCAGGAACTCTTGAATGAAAAAACGTACAGGGAGACAAACAGTAAATTTTCCTTTTGGAATTAGGCCTCTGTCAAATTTCAAACACGCTACAGAATTTGTTTCACATATATCTGTTATAAAAATAATATTGATTTAACATTCAGTGCAACTTTTAAACAAAACTGACTCAGTTTTGTTTTATTCCACTGGTACCATTCTTGTTTACCTAAAGAAAATAGGGTTGTTATGTAGGACAGCTGTGTTTTAATGAGAAAAGCTGATTAAAGTCCTAAGTAAATCTAAAACTCGATCCTGAACTTATTCAGAAACCAAAGGGAGTGAAAATACTTGTCATTTCTTTGTCATGAACTGAAATAGGATTACAAAAAGCTGGCAGAAAAACCTTCCAGTAACAGTTACGTTAACTTCAAATTTTAATAGAATGTGTGGGTTTTATTCCAACTTGAAATGTAGTTTACCTTTTTTTTTTCCTATTATTTTGCTTAACAAAAAAACTACATAACAGTAATGGGAGCTTTGTTATAAACTTCCATGACTGAAATATTAAATTCAGGATTAAAAGCTTCAATGAAGTGCTTTCTTACAAAATAAGGTTTTCAGTGGAACGTTTCTGTAGTAAAGCAGATGTGAGCAGCACTGAACTAGGCTGCTCCAAGATATGTTATCAAGAGCATTGTGTACCAAAAAGTCAGTATAAAACTGGAACTTGAACTGTCTCAAAGACAAGAATTTCATAGTAACTTCTGCAACTTTTTTCAACACTTCATTTTACATAAGGATTTTTTTAAGGATTTTTCTTCCCTGATTTTTTTTTTTTTTTACCTATAGATGATTTTGGATTAATTACATTCAAGTGAAGCATACTTGAACCACATGGTCATCTCATCTGTAGTTACTGATGTGCAGTTCTCCAGTTCATCTGCCTTCCACAGAAGTGCAGTGCTCTGGAGGGACAGTTATATGTTCTTAAAGGCAAGTGCCGTGGAAGGAGTGAAAATTTGCTTAATATGGTTTAATCTCCTTTTCTCTTTAACAAGCTTCTTTGACTTCATATTTTTTCATCTTTGGCTGCAGAACCACCTTTAGTGAACATTGGATTGTAGAAGTTAATTGACATGATTCATGCCTTAAGAGCAGTAAGTCTTTAGAGTTACTATCCTGCTACTAGAAGAAGAGTAACTATGGTAAAACTACACTATAGTTGTTTTTCCAAAGGGAGCATTTGTAAGCAAGCAAATGGTTTTAGCATATACTGTAAAATATGAATTTCTAGTTTTCATCAGTATTATTCACTTATAGGAATCATGACAAAAGAAAAAAAGAAATATAGTCTCTATGCCTGAAATAATAATGTAATATCTTCTGAGATAGCCCAAAATATCTTATGAGATAGGCCAAAATATTTCCTTTTGATGTTTGAGACCAATGTTTCCAAATGCATTGCTGAAAATTTCTAGGTAGGCTTCTAAAGTAATAATAACAATTACTGTGATACAGTTTTAGAGGGCAGTTAAATTTTTTATTTCAAGCAAAACTATACCCTTGTTTATATATAACTCAAGAGCAATTCTATAGAAGTAAAGAGGACGAATTTTTAAGAAATAATGAAATATTTGCTGAAGTATATGGCAATTGAAATCCTTATTTTTCTTTTTGACTGTTAAAACTTTAATCTTGTGTGTATATTTGTGTCTCAGCAAGGCATGAATTTCAAGAAATTGAGTGTGGCTTTTTTTGTTTTTGTGTTTTTGTTTTTTTATTTAACTTGTGATTCTAGAAAATATATCACGTGGGGCATTTTGAATTGGTTTTGTCTTTTCCATGTAACACCCAGACCAAAATAAATAGCTGGTGAGTGGCTTTAACTGTTGCCTTTTCTTTTACTTTTCCACATCCAGTGAATGGAAGATTCCAAAATACTATATCAAAGATATATATTTCATGCTGTAGCCTTAGAGCCTTAAAAATTGCTGTACACTATACAAGGGATCAAATGGAATAAAGTAGATGTGGTTCTGTAAGAAACATCTCAGAGCTGCAGAGAATATTAGTACATATTCTGACATCACTACTGTTTTATGCAATCGTAAATTCCTTAGGGTAAGCCATCATTGAAACCAGCGAAACTAAATGTATGCAGTGGGCAGGAGGAGGACAGAAATGTGTCTGAGTTCTACAGCAAGTGAAAAATAGGAAGGTAAAGAGACACTGAAACAGGATGGAGAAGTGAAGGCAGGAATTGACCACTTGCCTCTTGAAGGATGCAAGTCAGATAAAATCAGTTGTCTCTCACACGAATCAAGTTTCAAGGTTATCCAAACACAGTATTTTCTGTAGATGATTTGTGCCACACTGCTGTTTTTGAAAGGTATTCCAAAGTTATTCACACCTCTAGTGAAAAAGAACCTTCAACTACCTTTCTCTTTTTTACTTTGTTATGGGTTTTGGGTTTGAGCTTCTTTCTCTTCCTAACTAAGTGTGACTGTTGTTGAAGTGAGGTTTCCAAGAAAGACTTAAAACCACTCCATAAATTTAAGAAAGCCAAAGAGGAAAATTTTTATTTTTTTCTTCTATTTTTTCTTTCTGCCCAATCTTTTTCTCCCTTTTTAATATCCTCCCTAAACAATTTTTATAAACCTTTCTTCTTGTCAGGAAGAAAAGCAAAGGAAGAGAAGAACAAAATGTGAGTGTTTTTAAGACATAATTAAAAAAAAATTAATTCATTTGTCTCTGGAGACCCTAGAGCTTAGTTATTGAATAATATCTTAATCATAGAGGCATTAAATGGTGTGATCACTGAAAAAATCCTGCAACCATTTAGACTAGATCATGGTTCATTTTTAGCATAGCATGGTTGGTGTTCAGGACAACAATTGATTCTCTACCTTGTCATTTTTATAGCGTACTTGAAACTTTTTTATTTCACTTGAAAATTACGGATTTGTAGTGTTTTAACATCATCCTAAAATTTTTTACTTGCTCTTACTAGCTATTTCTGGTATCTGGTAACATAGCTAGTGTGCAGGACTGCTCTTATACAATATATGGATTTGGGAAATTGATATATAATAAGCTAGAAAGCTCTCTATTCTTAAATATCAAGTATTTCTCTTCATCTGGTTTGTTGCCAAGTACTTAGTGCTTGCGTGTCAAAGTATGTTGTGTGGGAATGTACTGTGAGAATGAAACATGATAAAGGTAATAAGGTGGTTCCATCTGTAATCTTAGTTGTGAGAAGAATAAGCAGAAAATAACATAATGTACCAGTACATGACTGCACTTATTTTACAGGGAAGAAAAACAAGGTACAGGAGTGGTGTGGTTTTTTGTATTGCTGGATGAGAGGAGAGAAATGAGTAGCACGTATTTTCCTTTTTGGAAAACTTATCCTTGACTTAAATTGACATGACAAGTGGGAGAACACACAGCAGGAAAATGGAAAAGGTTTCAAAGCTCCATTTCTTAACCTTCTCAACGTTCAAACAAGGCAAGAGTCAATAAGGAAAACAATTTGCTTATTTCACAGTGCATTTCTAAACTTGCCTAGATAGAAATTCTGTTACCAGATTGGCTTTCCTTTCCTTCTAGTTGACTGTGACACAGGTTGTTTGGGTGTTTTTCTGGATTTCATACCTGTAAAATAGTATAGCTTTTTACACTGGCAGATAGTCTTTCCAAATTCTTCTTGAACAACATGGAAAAAGAAACCAGTAGATAATTTAAAAAAGCAAGGTTCTGAGCAATCAGAAGGTGTTTTGCTATAATGGCTAGTGCTGCTAAATGTATTAATATAAGGTCTGGGAAAAAATCACAATGTGGCCCTTAGGAGAATAAAATCAAGTATTTAAATAGCCTCAAAACCAGTAAATTGTGAAAAGTTGTTTTTTTGGCTTGTTTTGGTGTTTTTTTTTTTTTCTTTTGCTTTGAAACACTTTCAGTTCACTTAATTTCAGCTGTCATTTAATTTGTCTAATGCCAGTATGGTGATTTTCCAGGAGTAGAAGTTCTTTCTCTTCCTCCCCTTGCTTTTTCTCCTTTCCTATGTGGATGTTCCTAATGATGAAGAGTTTTATTATTTCATATCTTCTTACCTTACAAGTTTTCCTTGTATCTTCTTACCTTACAAGTGTGGTAATTCATCTGTTCTCAAACAGTTGTTTTTTAAAAAAAAAATTGTTTAAATGTCTTTCAAATAAAAACTGAAGAAACTTAAACCATGTTAAAAATAAGTGGGCTTCTGACAATATTTTTCAGAGGTTTTTTTGGCCTGTAAAACCTGTGGCTATGAGGAAAGGCATTTGGGAGTCTCGAATATGATGTGCAAGCCATTACTCTGAAGATTTCAGATCATCTCTTACTGTAGTAGAAATTTGTATGTCTCATCTTAGCAGACAACAGATAAATTAGGTTTGTAATTGAGTTGCTCTGTTTCAATAAACTAAAAACTTTTATGTGGGTTACTGGAAATTTTCTTCATACCTCATTCTTAATCAGATGTGGAGCTCCTGTATCAGCATTACACTCACATAGTAAAAGACTACTTTTTATGTTCTTTAGGAATCAGTCCATAGTTTCCCTTTTTGAATACTTCTGGCCCAAAGGGTTATTATTTCAACTTTGAGAAATGTACTGGTACTTGACCTCATATGTAAGAAATATCTGACATTAAATGATAACATAAAACTTTCAATAATGACATAAATGGACTGACAATAACAAGCATTTAGCAATCAGTGATGCTCTAATGCTTCCATGACATACTGGCTTACTTTAATTATTGACTGATTTTTAATGAGGAAGTGTGTGCTATTGATCCATGCAATGACTAAGCCTGAAAACTCATGGGTGTTAAAGAACTAATGATGATGATCTAATGGTTCTTGTTTACTTTGACTGAAGACATTTATAATCCTTCTTATCCATAGATTCCATATTCCAGTGCTGTCTTATTTTCTGAGATTTAATTATATATGTCCTCATATTCTTTTATTTTAATTAACGTACAAAGCTTTTCTGTTGTTTCTGGGAAAAGATGCTAACTAATCTTTTTTCCTTGGAGAGGAGCTTAAACCTGGTTTATATTTTCCAAGCTCATCTTACTCACTTTAATCAGGCTGATTGATGCATGAACTCTGGCCATTGGGAAAACTGATGGTCAAAATGTGGGTTCGTTAGTTGTTGATTCCACTGAACTGGCTCTAATCCCCATTAAGTTTTCTGACAGCTATGTTGTTCACAGATGAATATAATGAATTAATTATTGTCTATAATCAGTCATTTCGACTAAACTATTTACCATCACAGGCTCAGTACTGCCACTTCTGTTACTATTTCCATACATTTTCCCGCTCTGATTTATCTTCTTAACTTGAACTGATTTAATTGTACATGAGTTAATTCAGGAGCCTTGGGTAACTTTTCCTTAAAAATTTTCTGATGATAACTTTAGATTTTGTTGCAACCCTTTGAACCACTCATAGGCACATTCTACCTTTGGTACAGCTGTGAACTCATAATTCTTTTGAAACCATCAAGGTTTAACCTATTATTTTCATCTCCACTTATTCTGAATATCTGGTGTGGTTATCATAGTTTACCTCTGATTATCTGGTTATCACAGAGTTTACCTCTGACTCTGGTGAAGGTCTCTCTCTCTTCGGTTGCCAATAATCTGAGCCTCTGCCAAATGGAGTCCATAATTTTTTATACTAACTGTCATAGATGGATGCTTCAGAGCTTCCAGTACCTTTTTAGGCCAACAAATTCAATATCAGGATTTGTGTAGTGCTTAACAGTAACATGATGAAACCTTGCCAATTCAGCAAGCCTGTGACTGCACAGGCACGCTCCATGACCGCAGTTGATGTGTTTATCTCCAGTCAGAAACTGAACTGAACAGCCACTAAAAATGCCACAGTGAAAACTGGGCAGTCGTATTAACTTGTCTGAACTGTCTGTTGTTCAAAAAAAAAAAAAAACCAAACTTGTTTTCTATGTTCTTGAATGTACTATTGATTTCTCAAAAAAAAAAACCAAATAAAAAACAATCCTGCTGATTATCAGTGGTCTGCTGGAAAGAGTACATGTTGCCAACAATCCGCTGCAGCTGACTCTTCAACATCTCTAATCTCGATTCCAGTTCATTTTCATAATGGGAAATGTAATTTTAATACTGATACATTACGGACAAGCTTCTCATCTCTGGAGATCTGAAGCTCTTAAATGCCTTGAAAACATTTAAGAACAGCAGGAATCAACTTATAACTTTGATATCAGTTTTCATCTGTGATCTTTGGCCAACATAAGCAGTTTCTTTTGGAAGTGCTAAGAAAGTATGTATATATTACATATGTATTATAGGGAAGGTGATTATCCTGTTCCTCAGTTGGATTTCTGAGACACATACAATCTCTCTGCAACAGGCAATGCTAGGAAAGTGTCTGGTATTCTTCAGATAAAATCCATTCAGCATTTTCTCATTTTATTACAGGACTATTTTTTCCAAGAACATTAACCAACAGAAATTTCTGAAAAAGTCTAATTCTATTACACATCAGAGTCCTGGCCAATTTTTTTTTAAATGTTGGTATAGACATTTGTGTTAACATTTATCTGAAAAGTGCCCAGATGCTGAAATCGCCCTGTAGAGAAAGGAAACTGATGCATTGAAGTCCTATTATTTGGGATTATTCCCAAACTGTTTTTATATCTCTAAGCTTGTTGGAAGCAGGAAGCATTATGATATGTGGGATAAGGAGCTGATGAACAATACATCTGTGTTCTGAGGGCGGCAGCATCACTTTTAGAGTACCAGTATTCTGATAAAAATACTTCTATGTGATCCAATTCTACATACCTTCACACCACATTCAGGCTCAGGGAATGGGAAATCAGTAATGTGTCTTGGTTGGTTTTGTGGGGTTCTACACTCTCAATATTAACTTAGAACTTATTTCTCTGGATGCTGGGAAAAGTATGGGACAAGTAGGTTGTATGCTTCAAAGATGAGGCAGTTGAGTGAAATGCAGTTAATTATTTTGAAATTCCTTCCATTCCTCCTCCAGTCTTTTAGCCGATGATTCATTTCTGTTCATCTTGTTTGGTTGGTTTTGTCATGATTTAGTCATTAATTGAACAGTGACACATCCAACCACCATGAGTGGTTCAAAGAAAAACTGCTAATGTGGTCACTATTAACAGAAATAATCAAAGTCATCTGACAAAATCCTGCAAATTTTTAGTTGCCCTTCACCTTGGCAGTAGGTTTTTAGTATCTATATTCAATCTCAACAGCACTGCAAATTTTAATTCTTTCCATGGTGTCATTTCATCTTTTTCTTTCCATTCTCTACCATAACCCTGCTGCTGCTGATCTGGTTTGGCACTTCAGTAGCAAAGAGATGAAAGCTGACAGTGAGCCCAAGCTCTGCATAAATACTGTGACAATAGCTATAACATTGAAATTTTGTTGTTTTGGGCAAGTGGCTACTAGCAAAAAATATTTTCTCTTTTTCTAGTCTTCATCCAATGTAATTATTCTTAGTTTGAAACATTTAAATTTATTAAACAGTGACTTGTTCTGTTTGTTTGCTAGTCTTTAAAATCCAATTCAAGTTTGATGTAATGACGCTTAACCATGTTAACCAGCAGCCCCCAGGTAGGTCAGGAGCCTTTCCCAGGTAATATTCAGCACCTGTAAGAATTTGCATTACCAAAATAGTGAGTTTTAAAATGAACGGAGAGTTTGCATGCACGCTGTAGACTGGGATGGGGATGGCAGGCTCCATAATTGTCTTTTGAACTTTGTCCTAATGTGCACAAGACTTTGTTCAAAAAATCTGATAAACCTAAGGCAGAAGTGCCTGCAGGACTCCTTTTATCTAGGGAGTGACAAGATGGTCCTATTTCTAAGTAGCCAAATGCTACTGAATGGTCAGAAGTCACCAAGCCATGAAATGTAAAAGATCCTGTGGCTGGTTCCTGGGACTACACTGGCATCTGAGTGTTTAATTCTGTATATCACATTCTTCAACTTGGCCCTTAGTGCTCTGCTGCTACAAACTGTAATCTCTGTGCCAGGACTCTTACATATTTCCTTTCTGTAAGGAATGCTACAGCGCATATACTAATTACTTAAACATTTCTGTGACAGAAAATGCAGCATTTTACAGCTACTTTAGGGTTGTAGTTTGGTACAGTACTGAAAGAATGAAAATATTACATAAAATTACCTCCCAAAACCCAGGAGGTAAAATTCCAAATGTTATAAAAATATTTATTCAAGCATTCATCTTCAGCTTATCTCTTCCATGTAAGAAATAAAAAATCATGATCATTTCCAAAGCAAAATTATCTAGTTTAAAACACTGAAAGTTTTTGTTTGCTTTCTACCATCACTCTTATGGTAATTGTTGCAAGACCAAGACAGATTCTGGCCACGTAAAATGTTTCTTTTCAAACCATTATTTGTGCTGAAGAAAATGTTTGAGACATTTTCTATATTTTGATTCTGCAATGCTTATTATAAAACTATTATTTTATGTGTAGCACTGAAGGCAATTGCCGAGTGCTCTGTATTGCCTTTGGAAGCTGTTGACAAGCAGATTTTACAGTTAATGTCTAAAGTTTATGGATGTTACTCAGCTTCATGGGCTCAGATTTTTAAACAGTGCTTTTTCAATTGCGTCAAAAATCATAAATACTGTTAAGTTTCTAGTTACTTGATCTTTTGACAGCATGTGGTGATATTAAGTGACAATCACTCCATTTCTATGTTGAGATTTACATAATGGAAGGTAAAATGCAGTCTTTGTGCTATTGCATTTAGCAGTGTAATTCAGTTACTCTAATTTGTAGTACAAATATGGGTAAATTTTGACTTCTCCAAGCCAGTGTAGTGAAAGGCAACAACAACTGATCACCTGAAAACCCACCACAGAAATAATGAGAAAAAAAATTGTTCCATAGTTTTTGTTAATTATTATTTGTATTTTTCATCTTCTAAAAAAATGGAAGTAAGATCTTATTTTTACCTCTTCTTGGCAAAAAAGTTTTAAAAGAATGAAATGCATTTATGGGGAAAAAATGTTTACTAATCAGAAATATAAAAATGAGCAACTACTAAGTTTTAGCGTTTGACTGCATGGAAAGAAAGCAAAGATCCATATCTAATAAAAAGGAACATTAATGATCTTTTTCCCATGGATTTTCTCCAAGAGTAATTGAAAG
Source organism: Empidonax traillii (assembly GCF_003031625.1). NCBI lineage: Eukaryota > Metazoa > Chordata > Aves > Passeriformes > Tyrannidae > Empidonax > Empidonax traillii. The sequence goes on along the minus strand of NW_020955369.1, from coordinate 348,396 downwards.
ATGAGACATTAGGCTCTAATCTGAGAAATTTTGATAAGACAAAAATTATTATACTTTTATCATTCTAGTGTACTTGATAATTTTATTTTTAAAGTATTTTCTTCTTTAGTAATTAATTTAGGAAAAATCGATAACTTGAGAGTCGATTTTGAAAATAATTCTTAATTGGTTTACTTGGCGTGCAAGTTGTTAAAAGCAGAAATCATTCATATGGTTAAATAATACTTTCCTTATTTTACTATTTTTAACATCCTATTGTACTATTGAATAGAGGTACTATATTGTTAGATAAAAAGTGCTATGCACTTCCATTTTTTCATATGCTTTTTTTGCTTAATATAGACCTTAAATGTATGTAATAGAATGATGGATTTCATGTGCAATGCATTTTGGTAAATATATTAATTTTTCTGCTGCAATGAAAATAGAATAAAAATTAAAGTAACAGAAGTAACAAAATAATAACACTGGAACAATAGAGAAATAAAAATAATAAGCAGAGTAATAAAAATGTAGTATTAAATATGAGAAACATATACCTACTGATTGCATCAGTCTGTCTAAAAAATTGTAGTTAAAATTTTAGGTGCAAAATTCTGTCCAGAAATCACTTATGTCCTTCTTCATAAGGATAGAGTGCATGCCTTGAATTTTAATAGTGTCGTTTGACAGTGGGAACACTGCTAACAAACTTCACTTAGTGCATCAAAGGAGCTGTCTGAAACAACAAAAATAGCCCTTAATTATTTATATTGCAGGCTCCTAATCAGACTTCAGGTATATTTGAAAGAGAAATCTATACCCTTTTCTTGTCAATCATCAAAGTCCTCATTAAAACAAGCATCGTGTTACACATGAAAGATGGAATTTTGCATTTGAGAATGAAAATACGAAGTTTTAGTCTACAATGTCAATCATTATTTACATTTACCTTTATCAGAAGGACATGGAAATAATACACGTATAAAACATATATTAGTGTTCTAAGTCATCTATTTCACTGTGGTTTAAAACAAGTATCCTTCTCATGTCCTTGTGAGACTTTTAACTCACTCGTCCCAAATAGTTCTGTACCATCCTCCTGAGTGTTGTTTCTGTGCAGGTCCTTCAGAGAAGTCATTTTCTCTGGCAGGGAGGAGAAATGGCATTGACAGGTACTTGTTGAACTAAAGTTGAATACGTAAAAGGTTAGTCCTTAGGATCAGAAGTATTCATATCGCCCAACAAGCTGAATTTCCTGCCCTTCCTTTGCTCCATTTTTATGCCTTTGAGACTTTTCTTAGATGATGCAATGCATGTGATTAAGAAAGGGTTGTGACTCCACTTGCTGGATATGAAAATAAAATCAGAAGTTTAAGCATGTTTAAACCCTTTAAAATAAAATGTGTAGAGTTGTTTGAAAGGCATACTTTGTTATCAAATCAAATATAATCCATGTACTTTTGTGTGCCAGCAACTAGGCAAATATATTATTAAAATAGCTGGTGTAATTTATGTGGCCTCACCTTCAGAAGAATGAGGAAAGTGATTTATCAGATACGTATTTAGCTGTTCACAGGGCAGGAATGATTTAGATTTGTTTCTAAACAAGCACCTAATACTTGCAAAATTACGAGTGTACATTGTACCCAAGTTCTAGTCATCATTCAAACCAGACAGGACGTTTACATGGAGTATTTAAGAAGTTATTGGTATCAACAGGCAACTGGCAAATTTTAAATTTCATCTGTTTGAAGTTTGAACAGTAGTAATTTAGAACCTATTATAGAGCTCTTTGATCATAGAGATAATATTGAAAAGCTTTGTCAAGCTGTTACATCGCAGATATTGACCATGTACATCATTGCTTAACCATTTGAGGTCTAGGGAAAAAGTTTTAGGAAAATTTTAAGGAATCATATCAGAGAAAGTATCTGATATTGGATGCTTTAGGTAAGTATCATAGATGGTCAAGGTGTCTTTGTTTTTCTCACTGGTCATCTGAGGAATCTCTTTAACCACTTTTCTCTCTAGGACTGTATCTCATGGATTTCTTCCCCAGCTTTGTTTTTCTAAGTATGAGATTATTTGTTGTCTATCCTTTTTAGCTCAAGGATTTTCATGCATCTTCCAAATCTGTTATATTTGCATAAATATGCTTCCTTTTAGAACCTGCCAGTACATTCAGGTGACTCCTATGCAGTGTTGATTAGTGCTTTCTAGTGCTGCACTTCATTGTCCAACTAGAATTTTATTGCTACATTTTGGACTGTAAGTTGGAGAAGCAAAAGAATCTTTTATAGGTTTTCTGTGACAGTAGGATAAAGGGGGAAAAGAATAGTTATGAGGACAATTTTAATGGAATACATTCTTATTATGTCAGAATGCCTCCATTGCAGGTAATTCGCTGTAGCATAGAATGCATGAACCTCTATTGTTTAAAGTGTCAAGGAAAAACTGCATAATTTTAGTACATGTTGATTCTTCAGTGAAGCCATACACTCTGTCTTAGTATACTGTAATTACAAAATATTGAAGGCATGATAATGAAAGATAATGGGTAAAAACTAAAATGTTGTTGCTTCAGTCTCATGATAACTGACCCTGCTCATTTAACTTGTTTCTTTAATTTAGTAGTCCTTCAATTTTAATTTTTTTCTTTTTTTCTTCTTTTTACAAAAGCAATTCCTGAGCATTTCTAAAAAGTCATCCCACAATTTGTATTTTTTTTTGTTTTTTTTTTTTTTAAGAGGCATAAAAAGACATAATTAATTTTTTTTAAGACATCATTACTCTAACCAATGACAGATTATTTCATTTTCATTCAAGCACTGCAAGATATCAGGCATGTGTCCACTGAATGTTTGCTGTTTTCTCTTCTAGTATAGAAACCCCTAATTAGGTTACTTGCTGTTTATACTTAAGTTTGTCGACTTGTCTGCATGATTCAATGTTCTGGTGATCCCTGAGCCAGCTCCAGGGTGCTGGTGTTTCTGCAGGGCTCAGTACAGTGCCCTGCAGAGATGCCAACTCCAGTTCCAACATAGTATGTCCGTGTCTTCAGGGGACAGAGATCAAATGAATAGGTTCATCTGAGGAACAATTTTTGATTCAAGTTCTAGAGCTTGTTTAGACGATGCTCTTTTGAAACCAAGAGCAAAAAGCGATGAGTTATTGGCTGGGAGCAGGTGTTCAGTGGTGGTTTCCTTAGCAGCTTAGTTAATCCACTTTGTATTCCTTCTAAGGAGTTGAAATCAGCAAAACTCACAGGTTTTTTGACATTTAACTTCAATTATGAATAATGAGGCTGCAAACTTACTATAAACATGTAAATACTTGAAATGGCAGATGAGATGCATCATTTTTCTGAACTGGCCACCACTTAATCAGTGGCAAATAGAAGAAAATATAAGTTCATGCAGTAAAAGGCTCTGTAGTGTCTGTGAAGGGAAAAGATAGCATCTAAATTCCACTGAGTGTGCCATAGTCATCAAGGAGAAAACAGATTTTATTGATGCCCAACCAGAACTGGACTTTTATTTTCCAGTGTGGAGAAATAAATAGGCAGGGAAAAATATTTGTTACCCCGTGACATTTATTATCTATGTTAATATTTTACTGGAGAATTGCAAAATAGAAGATATTGTAGGTGGAACAAGTCCATCTTTAATCACTGAAAGCAGAAGCTATTTGGTTCAGCAGCACAAGTACTAATACACATTATGCTCAAGCTCGAAGGCCTTTAATGATATAGGATCATGACATTGCTTAAAAATAAGCTATTTGATTTGTTCTCTCTCTATTTTTGCAGCGAATACCTGGTATTCACAGTCAGATTAGATGAGGGAGCAAGGAGGGGAAGGATGAACATAGAAATGTAGAGGAGACCAGATGGAAACAATCAAAAATAATTGTTTACATGGAGTTTTTCTTAACAGAAGTTATTGACTTCTTAGATAGTTTGTTACACATTCAGAAAAAGTACTGTCCAGAGTATGGAAAAAATAACCTAACATGAATAAGTTTTATTAAAGAAAATCCAGCTATAAACAAAATTCTGTAACAGGCTACTTTGAAAACATAGGAAGGAATCTCCCTCTTCTTTTTACCTGGAAATCTTAGTTCTGCTCTTATTTTTTCTTGTTTTTCCTTAATCATCTCATTTGCAGATGTAACTGACCTACAGTATTTCTTATGTAAAAGGAAAGTTATTTTATAATGTGCTTTTTAGATGCACAGGTATAGGCCTCACTGTTATCCCAGACTTAACTGCATGTGTTACAAGACTGAATGCCTTTAAGAAAAGTCAAAGGTCTGTGGAAAGAAATTGCAAGAATAAAAATGCCCAAGTCCCTAAATGTAGTCACTGCTATTAATGGAGACTCTGTTCACAAATTAAACCCTGCATCTTTAAAATTGCTCTACTACTCCTGTTACTGTATCTTCCCTGTTTATGTTTCCTATGGTAATTTTCTGATGGGAACTATCAATCTGAAATCTGAACCATCACATCAGTGTTATGCAGGAAACAAACAAAATCCTTTACATGTTTTAGTTATTTTTTCAATATTTCTACACAAAATCTGACCTTTAAATAACACCACTCTCAGTTCTCTGGAAATTACTTGTGTTTTCCTGATTTTGTTTGTTCCTTGTTCTTTCTTTTGTTGCTCAGGGCTAGTAAAAGGTTTAACAACATATTAAACCAAGTTTATTTGGATTCAGATGGCAAATTAGGTGGTATCATGATAAAATTTCTTTATCATTGTTGTATAGATGAAAATTACTTTGTGAACTTGTTTGCATTACTTCAAGTAGGAAAACAAGGAAGAGTTTTGGAATAAGGTTGGAAATAACTAGTTGTCTTTATTGTCTTTGTACAGTAAGATTTCTTGTTTCCTAAAAATACAGCACTTAAGAGATTGAGCTGTGTGCTCACTCTGAGTATTTATAACATATTACTTTTGGAAATGGTATTAAATGTATTAATACATTTCTTGCTCTTTCTAAGAATCACTAATCTACATTCCTTTCCCCATTTTATCTCTCAACAGTCCCAACTGAAAAAAAGCCCAACTTACTGTAAAATGAGATTGATTTGAGCTACTGCTAGAGAAAATCTCGTGGAGCAGTTTGCCTGACTGGGGTTAGAATTAGGAATGACAAGAAAAATGTTACTGGTATTTATCCTGACCATTACCTGGTTGTTGCCCACTGAATGAACTGTGAAAGCAATTAAATAGTGATTTAAACTCACAGTTTCTCTTTTTTGTTCACAGCGGCAATCTCAGAACAGTTGAGTGGTTCGATAAAAGCTTGGGCCCCAGAACAGATTCTTAACTCCCTTTAAGACAAAATTTGGCTTTTTTTTTCCTTTTTCTTTTTTTTTTTTTTCAATAGTGTATAGTTTTTATATTGATTGTGGTGCTTCCAGCTTTTCCCTCCTTCCTTCCTCCATGTCCATATCCTTTTAGCCCATTGAATAGCTATGAGAATATTCTGTTTGGTTATAGATGTAGATATAAAATGGGGATGTTGTAGAAACACAGCTGCAGACCAGTACAGTTGTTTATGTAAAGCTTATTATACTGTGTTTTAAAAAATGCATGGAAAAGTTCCATGATGTCTACAGAAGTTTAGTTTCCCCATGTGTTTTGGAATACTGATTAATAGTGATTTTAGACAGAAAAAAATTTTTAGTAAACATTTTGCATATTTTTGTAATATGTTTACACATTTTTCAGTGAGAAAAATGCTTTATTATTATCATTTATTTTTTCATTAGTGTATTTTAGTGACTCTTGTTATCTTTAGGATCTCCAATCTCTTAAGTGAGCTGAAGATACTCCAGTTCAGAAGCTAATGCAGAAAAAGATAAGATCTGGTTAGGGCTTGGTTTGGGGTTTAATTCTGTTGAGTAAGGCAAACTTTTTCCTAATATTCCTAGAAAGGCTACTCATTAAAACAAGAACCAGAAATATGCCTCTGGTTTTCTGCAATTTATCTGGAAGTTATACTAATGGTAGAATTGCAGCAAGTAGTTGCTTAGTGTCTCAGGCCCAAATTGTATGAAAGATTATACTAATATTTTGCATTATTTATCAATTATTCTAAGTGTGTGTATGAAAAGTGATGCTTTGCTGTACTAGGAATAGGGTGTTAACATGGAAAACTGCAGAGAGCATACAGTGTGTCTCCCAGTTGAGTAAATTGTTAAGTCATGCGTAGTAGGAAATTATCACTTTAGATACACAAATCTTTTATAGGAGTTTTTAAAACAGAGAATAAAGGCCTATAATAGAGCTAGGCTATTCTTCTGTAATTCAAACACTGTATTAGTTTTAAACATATGCTATTAACAACACAAACCTTGCACCTGCAGTCTTGTATGAGGTCAGATCTGTCTGTTTTGTGAGGAACTGGGGATGAAATGAGCCACGGAAAAGTTGCATTTGCCACATGACTCAACTAGAGCAGCCAATATTAACGGAGAGGGAGAACTGGTTTTACCAGTTATCAACATATCCATAACCAAATATCGTGGGTCTTTAAGTATTTCCTAAACTATTTCTTCTGTTTTCTAAGACAACTCTTCAATATTTCTTGGCTTAAGTTTCTGACAGGTCTTTTTTTCACACAAATATGGGTCTCTCCACCCACTGGGCCTTTTCCCCCAGTGCTATTGTGAGTGCGCAGCTCAAGTCACTGATATTTTTCCCACTGAGATGGAAAATGATGCTGTATGTGTGCATTCTTATAGGTCAGAACTTTAGTATTTCAGTATTTTAGTCCTTCTGGGGTACTGTATCTCTCTCAGTGCAAACACATTTGTCTGTAGAATATTTTGTGTAAATAGTCATATAAATAGTAGAAATAGATGATACATAGTTCTGTGCAGGAGGACATGTAAGCTATCTTACTAAAAAAATTCTTACATTTCAGCATGCTTATGGGACTGTGAGTAATACAGTGAATTACATTATTAATAAATGTCTTCTACTTCATTACAGAATTTTCAGCTAGACCCTTTTTAAATTTTTCCCTGTCTATTTAGATTATTAATACTCCCAGTTAGGGTGAGACAGCTGCTATTGCAACTTGTTCAGCCCCTTTCAGTATGGTTATGTCGGTAAAGGCTTCTGCCTTAATTCTGAGACCCACCTATAATTTTGAATTCATGTCAGATTAGATGGAAAATTAAATTATTTTGGTCTGTTCATGGAAGCAGGTACATTAGGTTTGTTGAGTTTACTCACATGGTTGTCTACTAACTTGTCTTAGGGCATTTGTTGACTGGCTGAAGACAATTGGCTTAACAATAATAGGAACACAACATAAGCTTTTTAACTTGAGGTTTTCATGGATATTAGAATAGCTGAAACTCAAGAAAGATAGTATGGTTTGTGTGTTTCTTAGTGTTTTCTATGTCTTGTAACTGAGTCAGGTATTTGCAGATGTATGCAATAGTTCCAGATTTCCATTCTCTTTGATCATTCTTTGTTTGAATCTACCCATACAAAAAAGACTTTCAAAAAACATCCTAGACTTTATTTAGTGTCTATTCTGTAGTAAGGACGGATTTTATTTGTAGTTTTTAGCCTTTCCAGGCTTATTAAAATGATCAAACTTTTTTGGAAAATAAGTTTCTGGGAGATTATGAAAATATCTTATAAGTTGAGAAACTATTGTGTTAAAGACCAAACTAATTTGAAAAAGCCTCTTTATAACTGAAAGCTTTCAGCTAATATAGATCTTCAGGGAACACCTCATACTGTTTGAAATTAATGCCCTGATTTTAAGGTTGCAGCACCGTTCCAAGGCGTTCCTTGTAGAACTCTTGGAAAATTAAAAGCATTCATTCACCTGGCAAATCTGATCATTTTATGTAAGTGAAACACAAGGTAAATTCTTATGAAATCAGCTAAGAAGTTAGAGTGAGATAAAGCCAGTCCAATATCAACTTGTGTTTAATGAGCTTATATAAATATTTTATGATATGTCTGAAGAATATACACTATTTTCTGAACAGTGTGTTTGGAATGCAAAATCTGGGTAGGAAGTAGACTCTATGGAAGCAAACCATAACATACTCTTTGTGGCTTTATCTGTTTTACCTTATTACTCTCTTATTTAACTTATTTCTTTAGACTACGTAGGATTTCCACCTACCATGGAAATATCTTGATTTTTTTCTATAATTATAGTGTAACTTGCATACTTTAAAATATAGTGTTGTATCAGAATATATGTAGTTCATAATTTAATTTGTTTATCTCACCTATGTTATCAAAACTACATTTTTATTAGAGAAATTATCACAAAAGTCTACTTTAAAAATAAGGATGTTTTAATGGCGCAGTGGTGTTTCTATGAAAGTCCACCTAAAAATTAAAAACCAGGATTCTTATGTGACAAAAGTAGCCTTAAAATGCCTATTCCTGAAATATTTAAATATGAAGAAAAGAAATTAAAAAGTTTCCCTTAATTTATTCTGTTGTTTTTTTGGGGGAGAGGGTTATCTCTGGTTATGGGTTTGATTTCTTTATTGGTAGATCTATTGGTTAGTATGGTGAAATAATTAACTTTGAGTGACAGAAACCACCAATATGAGAAAATAAAATAAATACTTTTCCTGGAAAAAGAGAAGAAAACCAAACATTGTTTTCAGTAGGAGTTTTGCTGAGTGTTAGTGACCAAATACTGTAGCCATTTTTAGTTTTCTTAAACTGTTGTGCTAATGATCTGTCCAGCTGATTGATTCCTTAGTCAATTGTTATTTCTGTTTCTTTTCTATCTCCTTTCTTTTTCCTCTCACTCCACCCCACTCCCAGCCATGACATTTTAAGTCTTAGAACAGGATACCTCTATTGGTTTTCACTACTTCTATACCTGAACCTTTTAAAAAAGTTCTTTTTGTAAATATTAACATTAGTTTCATAGCATACCATTCTTTCCTGCTGCCATGCAGATTCTTCCAATTTTCTTCCAACACTGTAAGAAGGATATCAGCTAGTTTGAATAGTAATAATTTTATTCCTTTTTCTGTTTTACTTCTGAAGAAGGAAAACGCTTTTCCAAATTGCTGACTTCAAAGTACAGTTTGACTTGTACAGTGAATTTAACTGTACTATGAAACAAAATTGTTTCATCTGAAAGATTAATTTTCACTCTTAGAATTGTGGTTTAACCAGGCTTCTGGCCAAACAATTATTTTAGGTTTATACGTATTATATATCCATAGTCCCTAAGAGATGCCATTAAAGCCTGGTAATTTTTAGTCTTTTGAAAAGAACATGCCGTTATGAATAAATGCTTTAGCATTAATTTTTGAGGAAAAAGCTAGGGGACTTATTTGTGTGGATTTCATTAATGGGATTTGAACAATGAAAACTCCCTGTGCTTTCCACTGTAAACAACTTCTCTTGTGATTGCAGTTTAATCTGTAGTTTTCCTCCCCACTACAAGCTAGATAATGCAAAACTTGGAAGCAGATGAGATCATTCCCTGTAGGATGTGGTGCACACTTTGCAACGACAGAGACATGTTGCAATGTCACAGGTGAAGGAAACATTGAGATGGGATCTGGGGGGATCAACAAACAAACAAACAAAAGTCGTGTTCTTTGGTGTCCAAACAGATGGTGCTTCCACAAATTTTGGCCACAACATGGAAGGTCCTACTGAAGTAGTGTGCCCTTGGCTTACAGCCCTTGATATTTTTTTTTCCCCTGGTGGTTGTACCAGGCATCCAAGGTTACATTCAGGAACAGCTGTTTTGCACAGATTGGAGCAAACTTGATGTCTGTCTCTCAGTTCCAAAATAAATCCTGCAAGTGTTGGTGAGGAGTGAGGCTGCTACAGGAGTGTCATGAGCAAAACAAGCTGTGTGGTCCAGGGCACATCACTGTGAACTAAGTGTTCGTATTGGGTGATTTTTATACTACCTTTTGTCTTTTTGAGTAGAGGTGCTGTTTTATTAAAATTCTCTCAGGAGTTCAGGTGTAGGTAATTGTGCCAGTGAAGAGCATTCAAAAACATCGCTAACTCTGCTCATCCTCCTGTTCAGTTCTCATTTCTCATTTTATTTTGAAGTGAATCTGAGATGAGCTTTGAACATGAAAAGAGTGTGAAAAAACTTTTTAGGAACATGAGACACATAAATGTGTTCAATGAAATTGAGTATAAGACCAACTCATTTTTACTTAACGCAGATTCACATGGAAATACAACTGGATACAGATTGAATATGTTTTTACTTTAAGGTCCTATTCAGTTAAAATTGTGGCATTGCATGTGCGTAAAACCAATTTTGATAAGTACATGTTTTAGAACAGCCACTAAATAAAATCTATTCTAGAACATATATGTAACAGAAGTATTGGAAAAACAGGTTAGCCCAGGATGTACATTTGTACATGCCAATCCATTGAGACTTGCAGTTGATGGTGTCTTTCAGACTACATTTTACAGTCAGTTATCAACTGTCCTCACCAAGCTGTCTCCCTGAATTCAAGGTAACAGCTCTTGAAATGTGAGACAAAATTATTCCTTCCTCACAAAGTCACACCATTCCACCCTAACACACATATGTTAACACATAACATGTGTAGCCTATTCAGGAAGCCCTCTAATGATGGTGGATCCATAGACTGTAGAACTTGGGAGTTCAGGATTACAGGGCTTGAGTCTTTTTTTCCAAGTATCTGATCACATCAGCAAATAATTCTTCTATTGTCAATGAAAAAAAGGGCGTGCAGTAAGGAATATTGCATCTATTGTCAATTTATAAGAATAAATAGAATTTATGCTGTATTCTAAGCCCTAAAAAAAAAAAAAAGGGGGGGGGGGGGAATGTTCCTTCTGAAAGCTGGAAGTGGCTGGAAGGTTCTATCAGCTGCTCAGTCTCATAGTCATTGGTTAACATTTTGTGCCAGAATGCATTTATGTTGATTGCAACCTATTTGGAGAACTCTCTCACTCTGTGGTTGGCTGCCTCCTTAGTTGTGAGAGATTTGGATCATCTTCCACGTAAAGAAAATCTTCCCATTCTATGATTGATGTGGAAGGTTTTCTAGTTCATCTCTTCCTGGTGTTTCTGTGCTAAAACAGTTGATAAAAATGAATTAGCAGGGTAGCACTTTCTTAACGTGGTTTAATCCTTATCTGGTTTGGTGAACTCAGTTTATTATTTCACTGAGAAAACTGAAAAAGTGTGTTACTGAAGCAAAATTAGATAGGTAGGAACGGACTTGACGGATGCATTTCTTAATTTCATGCTGATTGTTATTGTCATTTTCAAGACCTGCTATATGAAATGGTATGCAGAAATCTAAAGCAAATTAGAAGTGTAATAATTTGGCATGCCTTCTCAGTGACCTTTTTTTCCTACTGAACAAGTTCAAAGAATAAGCAGGTGCAAAAAACTATTTTTTTCCTCTCAGTCCTGGAGGTAAAAGTCATAAACAGAACCAAGATATTGCAATACAGTTTCTGACTTAAACTGCATTCTTAATTTTGTTGAAGTGTAAGTGTTATAAAGATTATTCCATGACGTCTTAAGTGCAAAAGTGCAAAACTAAACTCAGAATTAGACTTTCTGTGCAGTTGGATGTATTTGGAGATTTAAAAATTGTATTCCATTTCTCTCAACCCACCTGTGAAAAAGGATGGCTCAGTTGCTACGTGTTCAAGCTCTAATTTTTTATAGTTTTCTACAAAAAAAAAATATTTTTTCTGGTTCTGATAGGATGGACTGAGTATCAGGAAGTGTTTAGTACATTCAGCAATCCCCTTTGTTAGTAAAAATAATATCTACATAATTACCTGCTCAACTGGGAAAAAATACTTTTTATTCTACTTTGTTGCTCCTATAAGGTCTAAGAGTTTTAAAGATGTTATACTTTATTAAAATCAGGCATTATAAGACAGAAGGAGCACCTACTTGTTGGATCAAAAATAGCAGTAATTCTATCATATATGGAAGTCTTAAAACACAGTGCTTCTCTTTAGACTTTATTTGTCTTTATAGGACTAAAACCACTCACAAAGTGACTATAAAGTTTTTAAAAAATCATATATGGGTTAGAAAAATACGTGACAGTGCTCTGACTAGTGAGTGTGGGCAGAGGGACCTGGAATCCATATTCAGCTAAAATACAAAATATCTAGAAAATAGGAATTGGGAACGGAATGTAGAGGAATTGTCTTAATTTTTAGATTGAAAAAGGAAGTCTTACTCTTGTGATTTTGCTCAAGGTTACTGTTGTTATCTGAATAAATGGTAACAAGCTGATACAAGTTTTCTACTAATGACTACTGGAATCAAGAGTGCTGTTGGCTGATTATAATTGCAAGTATTTTGTTAAAGCAGGGGATGCAAAAGCATTCTTTAGGAGGCATCCTGAGAGTACCAGCACACACACACATTGTTGTGGTTAGACTTTGTTTTATTCTTTCTTTGAGGTCCTTTGTCAATAAATATAACACTGATATTTAATCTCTTTCCAGCTGCGATGGGTTATTAGCAAGTGTGCTAAAATTCATCAAGCACAGGAAATATCACCAGGCTACAAACTAAAGAGGTAACTTAGTGCCCTGATCTGTGTGCTGCAGTTAATGCATAACCAGTGTGGGATTTCTGAGCAAGGAGGAGGATAAATCCCCTTCACTTCTGAAAGACTGTTCATTACTGACAGGAAAGAAGGAAGGAAAAAAGGGAGATGCAGAAAGAAACCTAAACTTAGACACTGAAAATCCTTTAATAATCAAAGGATTGGTGACTTATTTACTCAGGGACAACTCTAAAACAATGGGATTTGCCATTGCAGTGTTGTGTTTCTTTCATTTGTGGCACTGAATAATATTATCCATAATAGTTCTATCCTTTAATGGCGGTGAAAAAAACGAGCAAAACATCCTTTTTGAATCACCACATTATGTTAATTTACAGGTGTTATAAAATTAGCATAATTGAAACAGAGCTGATTGTTTCACTGACTGTGCTCTTTTTATTTGCTTCTAAGTTAATATATTGAGGCATTCATGGAATTTATTTTTCCCTAGGATCATGGTTTTCAGACCTTGCGATTTACTTGAGTAATCATTCTGTTTTCATTTACTGGTAAATGCACCTATATAAAAACAGGTAGATGAGACTACTGATCCATAAGCAGCTGTAGTGCTGTTCTTAAACCTGTTGTTTTCCAGTTAGGCTGCCCTAATCATCCTTGTGTTGCTTAAGTTGCTGTGCACAGCTGAAGTCAAGGACAGAATGGTCCAATGGCTGATAATAGGTCTGATTATCAACTGTACTGGGATTCCCAGGAATTCCATACTCTCAGATCTGCCTAACATCTCTGATGACATTTGCAGAGGTAGCCAGGATACCTTTTTAGTGGTCAGTGACATCTATACATCATGCAGGAAAGAAGGAGACAGAATAGAGTTTTAAAAACATGCAAAGTTAACTCAGAAGAGAATTCCTTTGGCACATGTGGATGTTTTGCACATGGAACAATACCATGGTGCAATGAAATAAATGAGCACATGTGTTTAATTATAAATTATATATCACATATTCCTCTCTACGTCTCCTCCAACAGTTGCTTCCTCATCGCATGTAAATCAAACCATGCCTACACCATCAAAAAACCTGAATTTTAAAAGTTTACTTTCCTCAGCATGATGGAAACTCTCAATTAAAACATCTTGAGCAGTACACAGGCATTTGCATGTAGTTGTGTTCTTGTCATTGTACTAAATGTGTCTAAGGAAAATAAAGATTCAAAGTCTCTTATTTCTAGGAGGTTTTTAGCAGCTGGTACTGACAATTTCTAAGCCAAGCAAAATTTCTTCAAGTCCATAAACCGGTTTGTTCTTACATATGAGAAAAATCTGGTTCCACCTTCTTCCAGAGCTAGGTAACTATTGCAGAGAGCTAAAGTTTAACTTGTGTATTTTGAAATTTGACATGCTTTTATTTGGAAATTTGCCTTACTCTGTCTCTTTAGCTTGCAATTAGTGTACTTCAAATGAGGTCAGGCTCTCATGAGTGGAAAGGGGATGAGTCTGTACTTACCTGTCAGCCCCTTAAAATCAATTAGGCAGGTGCATATTCACTTACTAGATATGCTGGAACTTTAAAATTCCACACACGATGTGTTTTGTGCATGTTCAGACTGCTTTGTTGGGAAGCACTTGGGAGCACTCGGCCAACAATCCATGACAACTTTTCTTCAGGGCACAACTGAAGGCAGAGATTTTAGTACCTCGCTTCTAGGTAACACCTCAGAGATTATAAAACCAGTGGTTTCAGATCACTCAGAGGAAGTGCAAATGGTAGCTTCTCCTCAGCAGAACTCAAAGCAGACCTCTGTCTTATCTGTCAGGGTTCACGGCTCCTTGGATACATCAGAGATAACCACTGTACATTGATGAGATATTTATATGTACCATGTGCACATTGTAAGACTGGTGACATAGTATGGACTCTTCTACTGTTGTCAGAAGATCTTGACTAAGTGTTGGTAGGTCTAACAAAAGTAGGAACAAATGCATAGGTAATTTCTAAGTGTATTACTTCTAAAATAACAATAGACCAAATAAGTGGAAAAGGACAATTTTTATTTATGTGTAAAAATTAGGGGGGTTTTATATGGGATAATATAGCTGATAAAAATAATCACTATCTATCATGATAAATATTTATATTACTATAATTAATATTAATTAATTAGTAATAAAAGCAAATGCACAGCTTTAAAATATTTGAAGTTTTGAATGTTGTTCCGATATACATGGAGACAGAAGAGTTTAAGTGTTTGTTTTGTTTTCTTTTTTTCTGGGTTTCTTTTGTTTGGGTGGTTTTTTATTTTGAGTATTTTGTTTGGTTTTTTGGGGAGTTTTTGTGGTTTTGTTTTGATTTTAAGATTAAAGATACCTCATATTCTGAAGGTAAAATATAATTGCTAATCAGCTCAAGACAATTTTTGAAGTTGGCAAGTGTTTTATACCTCATTTACGTATCATTCTCTCTCTGCCTTTTGATCTGCATGGATATAGGGATGGGTACTTATAAACCAGCTTGCTGGTACAGTTAATGAGCTGAAAGGTTTTTAAAAGCCAGGTTAAATTTATCCTTAGAATAGAAACAAATAGAAAATGTTTTGAATAGAAGTATCTAAACACAAATTGAATTTTATAGGAAACTGTCCAATTACAGTCTGATTTTAGACTGACCCAATTGTACGTGATTATCACTTCTTTTTTGTATTTTATTCTTTCTGTAAATGTAAAAGACAGATATTGAAGTCATCATTAAGTAAATAAAAGACAAAACATCTCTTAGAAAAGAAAGGTCTTTTGTTTAATATATTTCGCTTCTTGCAGAATTACCCTGGAAATGAAGCTCTTACACAGAGGAACACACACAGCTAGTTATTTTTGTTATGTTTGTTAACATTAACCACCAATAGTAGGACTATTCCTAGCAGAGGAACTGGCTTTTCTCAGGTGGGAGAGTTTGGGTTTTCTTTTTTTTTTCTTTTTTTTTTTCCTTTTTTTTTTTTTTTTTTTTTTTTTTTTTTTTTTTTTTTTTTTTTTTTTTTTTTTTTTTTTTTTTTTTTTTTTTTTTTTTTTTTTTTTTTTTTTTTTTTTTTTTTTTTTTTTTTTTTTTTTTTTTTTTTTTTTTTTGTCTTTTATTTTTTGTTTGGCAAATATTTGCTTCCTTAGTTTTATGCTTTTTTGGGACTGCCATTGAAGAATGCATCAGCAGTCACTATCAGGAAATACAGATTGCTAACACAAAAGGGGCTTAGATTTTGCTCAAATGAAGAGTGTTAGATCTGACACTTCTTCATCAGAATTCAGAAAATAGGTTTGTCAGCTTAACCAGGATGAGTGGCCAGCAGCTGTTTGCATGGAATTCATTAAGTAGCATTCAAATTGTTTTTTATCAAGAGCTGTGGAACCTTGTGTTGGACTTGGTGGGGTTCTTTAAAGTAGTCCATCAATAGTGTGACCAGAGCTCGAGATATAAAGAGAAAACTAAAGCTTTTGGGGGTGTTGTGCACAAGATTTTTCATGTCAAATGCTTGCAAAGTCCGACATCAAGGGTCCTAGCTCACTGAAGTCCTATCTTAATAAATATGTTTCCATAAGCATTTGATAAGCTAGACATCTTTAATGAGTCTTTAGTGAGACACCTTTAATGGAGGAATCTCTAATGAAAACAAAACAATTTTGTCGTTTGCTTCTGTGACTTCTAAGAGTAAGCTCTCTCACTGCCTGAGAAATGAGACATGCTGAAAGGGGAGAGGAACCACATTTCCTTCCTACCTGCTCAAGCCAGGATTAACCCTGCACACCATTGTTTCCCCAGCACTGGGACCCAGCAGAGCACATAAATATATTGATAGAAAACTCTTGTTGAAAAAACGTGTTACTTCTTTTGATAAGTAAATCACACCAGTTGCTGTATATTAAAAAGATGCTGTTAATCCTGCAGGCAAGGAATAAAACTAGAATAACTTCTGCAGTTCATAAGCATTTTGCAAGCTGTGGAGGTGTTTGGGGGAAGAAGATGGGAGTTACACAGTTTTATACAGGGAGTTACACAGTCGGTGTATCTGGCCAGACACGGGTTCTAGAGGAAGTATTAGCTTGCATTTTAGGTAATTCTAAATTTTATACTTGTGAGTCCAAAGAGTCCCCTTTTGGCTCAATGGCTTTTGCTTTAATCTCGAAGTACAAGTAGAATTATTGGATAATGTGTGAAAAAGTTTGCTGTGTTAGAAGTATTGCAAACCCTGTTGTCTCAGGCACTTCTGATCAGATTGTCAGAAAGATTGCAGTGTTCAGAACCTTATCTGAAAAACCTTGAAGTTTTTTTTTCTTGTTTTCTATTTATTTACTTATTTTTTATATTTTTATTTTGTTCTGAAGTCTTTAGAGTAGCCATGTGTATCTCGCCTTTTAAGTTGTGTTTTAGAAGCCTGCAGTTCCCTCTAAATTAAACCATTGGATTTTGGTGTAAGAAGGGTTGGCAATTGTGGGTTAGAATCTTTGTTTCACCTGATCCAGGGAAATGAAGATTGATTGTCTTGGTGTGCACGAGGCAGTGGTTAGTGCTGGGAACTCCTTATTCAATTAGAGAAGCAGTTAGTCCTGAAAATCAGGTTATTTATGTTGACTTTTAGAGGCACTTGTGCCTAAAGAAGGGTGTTAGAGGCTTTGTGTGTATCCTTCCTTTCCCCGTCTCCAGTCCTAGGGAGATGTACTAGGTGACCACAGGTTTTTGCAGCTGTCTTAGGCAGAAGAGAGAGAATGCCAGTGAGTTTAAGAAGTCTGAGGAGGAGTGGTCCTAAATGGAAAAGCCAGAAGACATCCTGTGATGGGAAACTGGGATAAAAAACACACACCCACATTCTTACAAAATCTATAGCTTCTGCAAAACCCTTCAAGAGCCAGTGCACTCCTGCAAAAAGTAAATTCTGCCTAACTATATGACAAGATGACTTATACTGTCTCTGAAACAAAGTTAAAGCTTCAAAGTTTGTTAGGAGGAAAGAGGATTGAAAGGAGAACTCAGGATAAATTACTGGCAAATTGCTTATTGGTAGTAGTGTTTTAAGGGTACTTAAGCTGCAATCCTTGCTTTGTCAAAAAGTTATTTGAACACTTGAACAAGATACTTTTCTTACAAAGTAAAATTTGAGATTCATTTACCCCATTTTTACCTTTTTTAATCTTGTTCAATTTATAGCATTGTTAACATGTAACTACCTATACAACTGCTCAATATAAAATTTTCTGAGAGGAGGGAGTTGCTTGTGATTAATGGGATGAAAATAATAAAATATAATTTGAAAATATTATAGGCTTGATGTTCTAAACCTGTGATTATCTTTTGAAACTTTTTACGAGAATAAAATGATAAGAATAGATAAAATCAACAGGGCAGAGAGTAGTATAACATTGGACGTGTTTCAGAGTGTATCGCCTATTTAAATATTGCAGGTAAATTCAGGTTTATGAAGAAGACCTATTTCAAAATGTCTTGATAATGTACTTGTTGAAGAAATTTCATTTTGTGTCACCTATTTCCTGGTTACTGCCTTGAGCCAGAGGCATCAAGTTGCTTCACAGACAGCTCAAGCATGGCTGTGTTACAGCCAAGAGTGAAATAGGTGGCCAGACAGAGTTAATTGAGAAGGAGTCAACTTTTTTTTTCAGTGGTGTTTTTGTGTCCACCTTCATTTTTATTAAGTGAAGAAAAGTTTACATGTCCTTTGAGCAAGAACAGGGACAGTTGTTTTACTTTGGTGTACTTTGATGTCTGCTTCCTTGTCAGAAGTAAGAGAAATATTTTCACAGGAAATCATTTATGTTGGAAAAGACCATTAGGGTCATAGAATCCAACTGTTAACCCAGCACTAAACCATGTCCCTAAGCACCATGTTCCTTACACATTGTATTTAAAGGAATAGTTACTCACTTAGACTAAGAATTTGGAACACAGATAAGACCTTAAAGGGGTGTCCATGGAAGTGGGTGGTGCCCTGATGATGTAGAATGATGAAGTTGCTTCATCTGTTGAATTAGCATATCATTTTATACTAAGTCGCATGTCTGTCTGGAGTCTCATGTATTAAAAAGATGCAGAAATTGCTAAATAATGGGGCAACAATGTTTTAACAGTAGTTCTGAGAAAATTATCTGTGTATTTTGTGTGATGATAATGAAATGAGAGCTCTATTTTAAGACATTATTATGTTAGATGCCATTAAGAAAGCTACTTCTGTCTACCAAAGAAACAAATGCTTTTTCTCCTTGGTGGTCCTGAATAGGTTGCACTTGGAGTCCCATATTTATTCAGTATAGCAGTTCAAAATGACAAATAAAAGCTTAAATAACAAAGAGTTCAGAAGATGAAGCCTGCGAGGAAGCCAACAGGTGCAGAACAGTATACAAGCATCACAGAAAAATCCTTGAAAAAACAAAAGAGAGAAAGGAAATTAATATAGAGAAGGGGATGGGTTTATAAGTTAGACAAGGTCCAGCTTTTGTTTCACAGTAGGAGCAGAGAAAGCAGGCTGTTATGGAAAGTAAGAACGAAAATATTAACACAGAAGTGTATGAAAATGTGAAGTTTCTAGAATGAACTCAGCCTGTTCTACAGCTGCTTTTGCTAGAGGAAAATGCTCTATGGAGGCAACTTACATCCAAAGAGTGATAAAGAGAGATAACTCTTTTATTCATGTTTTATTAATGGATTTATTGTCAGTATGATTGTTCAAGTAATGCTGCATCATAAGTCTAGACATCCTATCAAATATGTATTATCCCATTTTGAGAGGTTTACTGCAGTAAAAATAAAAATTTGTATGGTTCTTCAGATACTGTTCTTCCATCAGCTACTGACTGTCACTTTCACTTTAAGGATAGTTAAAGGTTTGTGCTTAATGCTGCAGTGTCACAACTGCAGGTGCCAAAGAGGTTCTCACTGCCAGGGAAGGACTGACAGTTTCTGGAAATATATTTTGCAGTCACTTATTTGAATCTTATTGATTTTAAAAATAGTGGCAGGTAAGCGAGAATGTTGACATCATCCAGTGTCAGAGTGAAGTTCTTGGCTAGTTAATACCAGCCTTTTCACAATTAGTGAAATAATGATCCATTTGGGGAGCAGCATCTTTTTTTGTAGGCAATAAACCACTTTCAGTTTGGCAACCTGTTTATCTAGTTAAGCATTGAAAAGCATGTTACTGAGCACATGTGAAGTCAAATGTGACTATGAAAAGCATTTCACTCATATTATATTGCAGATTAACTTGATTAGTGGATTTTTTTTATTTTAATACTCAATGGGGAGTCTGATGAATACTGTTTAAAAGAATGTTTAATCTTCCCCTCTTATGATTTTGCAAGCTAAGGAGGAGTGATTTATGTTGGAAGACTATGGATTAAGCAAGTAGCCTCAAGAGACTTCTGGGAGTTGTGTGTAGGATCTTTCTGAGAGAATTTTCACTCAGTTCTCTAAATTAAGGTGTGCCAAGTCTAAATTGCTACAGGAGAGACATTTCTGGGAGCTCTTCTGAAAGGTTCTTGTCCCTGAAAAGTTACCGCTATGAAAATGTTGTAGCCTTTTCTGGGAGATCAGTATTGGGTCTTAAATACATCTTTCATTAGAATAGTTGTGGTGTATATAATGTCGGAAATTTGGCTGTCAATTTTGGAATATAAAGGATCTGGGAAAGTATATACATAACAATGATAATGGAAATTAATCAAGGGGGTGAGGAAGCTTCAGAACTCAAAACCAAATCCAGGAATCGCAAAACTTTTGTGTATTTCAGCATAAATGTCAAATGTATTTCTGTATCACCTAAGCATCTTTATAGATTTGCCTGGCCTGAATTTTGATAAATGCAATTTCTGCATAGTTATCTCTGTACTTGTACAGCAATACACTGTCCCTTAGCGCTTTTCTACATTAAGTTCTTTCAAGATCAGGGTATTACAGAGAGAAGTGTGTTGTTTTTTTGGTTTTGGTTTGGTTTTTTTTTTTTTTTAGCGAAAGAAATGGCTATGAAATAAAAATAAATTTTAAGTGAAATTATGCATAAAGTGGAAAAGATGTTTCTATTTATATCTAAAAAAACCCCCAGAAAATACCCTCAGTGGATTGATTCACCAAAGTGCAAGCAAAATGGAAATCCTGCTGTTGTTTAGACTAAATGACCTTTGAAATGTCCCTCAAACTCTATGATTCTATGATTCCTAGTCCAGAAGGGAGTCAAAATATTTGTGAATTTTAAGTCCATATAAGGTTGTGTTGCAAATATTAAGGATGGAATGAAGTATAATGTCCATATAAATAAGCTTTTAAATTTTTTTGTTTCTGCTCCAGATAGGAAAACTCTAAGTGAACAAAGAGTAGTTTAAGTAGAAATCGAAGGTGTGTAAGTATTTTTGGAACACTACCCATTACATCTTTCGCCTTCAAAGAGACATAGACTGATAGTTTGCATTTAGGTGAGCTTGTGATATATGAAAGTACTAATTACTGTAAAATTACTTCAGGAAAGGTAATTCTGTGATGCTTTAAATATTAGATCATTCCAATTTGAAAATAAAATTTGACAGCTTAAATTTTGCAGAGATTAAATGGACTGGTGAATGTGAGACTGTGAATGTGGGATCCTAGGCTATCAAGAAGTCCTTAACCTGAGATGCATTTCTCCTTTGAATGATTAGTGATTGCTGTTGTTAATCTACCTCTGAGGTTATTAAAAATTTGGATGATGACAAAATGGAAAGAGTATTTTAGGAATTAATTTAACTTGACCAATGGCAAATGTTAATAACAAATTGAAAAATTCCAACAGATTGCTTTGTTAGGGTTTGAAGCCTCAGTTCTGAACTATACATGTGTTTCTGCATAGAACAAGAGCTAAAGACTAAAATATGAATGTTGGAACTAAACTTATTGAAAATAATGTATTTTCCAGTTGAAATATCCTTCTACCCTGTGTTATTTGTTGGCTTCACTGCTTTCTTCATACCAAATGCAGTTTCTGTTTTAAAATGTTTAAAAAAATTGTTATATTTTTAAAAAATATAATATAATAAAAATATTTCAAGGATTTAGAAATGTCTAAATGGGTTGGTAACTTAGGCTCAAGTTTGTTTTGTGGAATACTTTGTACAGAGAAATTTTTTGTCTTGTGCAGAGTGTAACCATACGGATGATTGAGGTGTATGTCACTATTTGTCATGTTTTTGAATTCCATAATTGCAAATTAGGAAAAAAAATCAAAGTTTTAAAGATTAAAAAGCATTAAAGTAGGAGACAATTCCTTAGAAAACAAAGTACTTGGCCATTCATAAACATCAAAAGCAGAGATGCCTATGAATAATAACTTAAATTTGGATGTGAAGAATTAATCATTTTCCAGTTCAACATTATATTTTCAGTTACTCACTAAACAGTGCACGTTTGTCACCTAAACCTGTATTGAACATCTAATTAGAAATCTCACTTGCACAGGAGTCAGAACAGGATGATCAGTTAATTTCTGTTTGTTAAATACAAAGGCTCAGATTCAAGAAATGTTACCTTTGTTTTAACTGTAGCACAAATTAGCTGCTTTGTTTCGTTTTGTTATTGTTACTACTATTAGTATTATTATTTAGTATTATTATTTTCCCATCCTTTATTTTCCTTTGTAATTTATTGCATTGCTACATGTTTGTCTTATTTCCCACCTCTTCTTGGACATCCAAAAAGAAAGAAAAAGAAAAGAAAAATGCCCTAGTGGTTAAATTCTAAATTCCAATGCAGGAATTCTTTTCCTCACCAAAGAAATTAATATGTAATACCAACATAATTTGCTCATTTGACTTTTGGCAAGATTTTAAAATCAGTGTACAAAATCTCCCAGAACTACTTTTTAAAGAATTCTTTTAATAGTTTCTTCTATTTTAGTGGCTGAAATTATTTTCAGGGCAGCTTTTCTGCTATTCCTGCTTTTAAGTAAGAGGATCACAGATGTGGACTGCATTTGGATTTTGACACCAATGCATTCACCATTCAATCCACAAATACATATTGTATCCCAGCTGAATTCTATCTTTTAAAAAGAATTGCGAAGGAGTTTATAAGTAGCTGCCGTCTTTCACTGCTGCAACCTTAAAAAAAATGGTTAAATTATCCTTCCTTATTGTCTTCATATGTTGATCAAAACACTGATATTGATTGATTGAAAAATGTTTCAAATAAATAAGATTAACTCTTCTACTAAACAAAGTATCAGAATTCCTATAATACTAAATAGTGCATTATCTTCAAATAATTTCTGATTAGACAATTTTTTCCATTTATTGCAAAGTAAAATGATGCCACATCATTGCTCAACAATAGTTTATTACTTCTTTTGTTCTTTTTTTTTCTTAATTACTGAATTACTTCCTGTCAAAATAGATTATGGTGATGTTTATAAGGTAGTAGCTATCTGTCAGATCATCATTTTAATTCTGAAGGACAGTTTGTGGACTTCTGATGGCAAAAAGATCCATTTAACATGCTTTTCAAGTCTGTGACTCAGTATTCAAGGTCCAGTTTTCCCACAGCTTGAAACAACACCTTTAATTAACAATTTATTAGAGCATGCCATGTACATTATAAAAAACCAAAACCAAACAAAACCACACCCCAAAACCACACAAACAATAACAAAACACCCCCACACAAAAACCCAAACAACAACAACAAAACACAAACCTCCAAACAAACAAATCGCAACAAAACCAACACAGATAAGAAAGGCAAAAGTGCTAGGGGGAAACTTTTGGCTTTCTTATCAGCTAATTTATCAATTATCTTTACAAGTTTAAATGCAAGGAAAGTATACTATGGAAGCTCATGTCTCAATTGCTTTTCCTAGTGATGGGTATTTCTATCCAAAGTGCTTTATATTGGTTTTGATGCAGGATACAAGGAATTAGAACAGATTTAAATACATATGGTGGGATTAATTTGCTTGGATTTAGATATCTATATCACAACTCCCCTTATCAGCAGTGAAGGGAAGCACTTTGAGAAACTCAGTTGATTTATATTCCTAAAGTACATGCTTTTCTTGGAATGGAAGGGATTTGTACTGATGAATTTAGTCATTACAAGGACGAGCCATTAAATTCTTGCTCTTAGTGCCAAATAAAGTTGCTCTTTTAGTGTTATATTTAGGAACCATGGATAACTTACATTATGTGTCTTGAATTTTGTACCAGTGACTCCTACTGTTAGCCTCTTCTATGATTAGTAAGGAGTTTCTGTGCCTGAGATCCTGGACTCCTGAGTTTCTGCAGCCCTTACCTTCACGTGTTGATTTGACAGCAGTGAATTATAAAATGTCGTTTTCCAGGCATCTGCTTTGAAGCTGGTTCTTCAAGTTGTTACTCAGAATGTTCCAATTTAATTATGTCTCTACTAGTTCAACATAAGACCTTGATTTTTATTTATTGATGACCTACTTCTTTCCAGAAAGAGGCGCAATGATGGGTTGTATTTGGAACTGAGTGGTGACCACCTGTACTTAGTGTGACATTTCTAATGGCCCTTCTGTGGAATGACAAATTTTATCATCAGGAAACAGTACCTGTTAACAAAGTGATTGTCCTTTCAACAATATTACTATATGTCACAGCCAGTGGACATTAGTTTTTAGTTGTGGTGAATGTGATGAAGGAAGTCTTGCTGAGATTTACCAAATGTATATCTTAATAGGGCTATTAGGGATGAATGGTTGTTCCCACTAAAGTTTTTTATGATAAAGATATAATCCATTCAAATTATTGACTCTCATCTATAATTTCTGTTTGGAAAAGAATTATATCAACTGAGGGGTATGGGGTTTTTGTATGGTGTGTTTTTTGTTTATTTTTTTTTCTTTTTGTAATATCTATTTTGGTAAATTTTAGTCTGACATTTGTGCAAGACTTGCTGAATTTCTTCTGTCTCAGAACTCCTCTTGCCTATTCTTGGTAGCAAATGTATTTCTGCAGTCTTGAAATCTCAAGTATCTGTTTCCAGTCACGAGTTCTCAAGCATCTATGAAACCTAGCAAGGCAGAAGAAAGTGACTTGTTACTTCTTTTTGTCCAATGACTTTCCTGTTTGTGGGAAATCAACTGCTGATACCTGTTGCTGACCATCAGAAGTGTCATCTCTCTATGACTGTCCCTCTGCTTAGTCTGAATGTGGCAGTCTGAGGATTCTAAGCAAAACTTCCTTCCTTTTTCTGTGATGTGATTTTTTTTTTTTTTACATGTACATATTTGGGTTATTTAAAAGATGCAGATGGCAAATATGAGGTAACTTTTGCCATTTTAAAATTTCATTTCTGCATGATTCATTGGTCTTACCATTTGGTGGGATTTATGTTTGCTTAATTTTTGTGACTATGCTGAGAATTTTATGAACTTGATTTTAAGTATTTGAACTAGAAATGTTTGACTTTCCTTTTAGCTGCAAAAGTTCATTTGCCCTCCTTACTAGAATTGCTTAACAATTACTCAGCTTTGCTTTTATATCAAGTTACAAATAGGTTTTGTAAATGGGCTTTGTTTTCTATGGATTCAAAAGAAAAAAAAAAGCCTGTGTTCAGTTACATATTTGCAGTGATTTAAGTTCTTCTTGAACTTAAACTCACCTTGGAATTTTCATCAATAAGAAAGAAAATAAAGTCTTCACATTTTAGGTCTGAAAGCCACGTGGGCAGTGAGATGGTAGTATTCCAAAATATAAATTTATTTATCTATATAGTACTAAAACAGGCTATTAGACCCTACTCTGGAGTATCTGTTTCAAATATATAATAATTCCATTAGCAAGACAGTGTTTCTTATGTCATACACAGCATATCCTAAATGTAACAGAAATGCCTGGCTGCTTCCGCAAGTTTAATTTCATATCTAGACCAAAAAGATTCATCCATCATAGTGACATTAAATCCAGATCACCTTTTTTTTTTTAAGGCTGAAACCTCCCTGTCTCCTGTCCTTGTAGTCTCTTAGATTGCCTGTTATTTGCATCCTGCTTGTAAAACTTGGATAAGGTTGAGGGAGGGAGGGAACAGGATGCAGCACAGTAAATGTGAATGAGCAGCTCAGGAACTGACAGCTTAGGAAAAAATAGTTCATCTTTATCTCCTACCTCTTCTCCTGATGGAGATACTGAGTCAGTAATAGCAGTACCAGGGTTTATAGTGGCATAGTTATTTATACTTATATATGTGCACAGAAATACATATATATTTATGGACAGTGCCTGTATTCCCTATTCCCAGAATTAATTTCATTTAAGATGTGACTTTCAAGAGGAAAAAAAAAAAAAAAACCAACAGCAAGTCTGTTAGGAACAGAATATTTTTGGACTCCAGTGACAGAGGAAATCAAGGAGGTTAGCTTCTATGTACATGTTGGCATCTCAAAACAGGTAAAAATTATTTAATTTTGGGAGCTGTTGCACAACTCCCTTCCTGTGGTGTGATCCTGAGTGTGATCATAGTTACCACTTGACAGCTGTGTCAAGCCCATTTATAACTTACCACAGAAGCTACTCCCATGCAGTTAGTGCTGATGGCCATGTGTGCTCCTTGATATGACCAGCTCAAGGTGGCCAGACTTGAGAGGTCACCAAGTGCAAGGGAAAAAAGAACTACCATGGTCCATTTTCTTCCCATTAAAGATTCTGTATGTTCCTCTCACCTTCCCAAAAGGAGACAATCTCATCTATTCTTGACGTCGTTGATATTATTTGGCCAAGCATCCTTCTTGATTATTCTGTAGGATTAGTCTGATTCCATCAGACATCGCTCCCGCTTGTTCAGGGGGTTTCTTCCCTGGGTATCAGGCACCCTTCCCACATTCCCTGCAGGATTATTTTGTATTACAAAGCATCTTTCTTCCTTTCTCTGCATCCTTAATTCTTACCTTGCAGATTTTGCTACTTGTACAGGTTCTTCTGTGCCCAATTTGGAGAAATGTCTCAGTCCATGTAGGTGAGGGCATCAGTCTAAACTAAAAAGACCAGAGATTTCTGCTCATGGAGGACCTCTGCAGGAAAGAAAAAGGAAAAATGATTTTATTTTTTAAGCTGGAAAATGTGACCAATAGTAATCACACAGCTTAAATTATTCGTTAAGATGTTTACTTTGTTAAAAAAAAATAACAAAATTTTTATTTCACAAGATAAGCACATAATTCTGGATCATTTACCTGTGAAGACATCAGGCAACAAATATAGTTGTAGAATTAACCATTGGTCCAACTATAATTTTTTCTTTCTTTAGATTAACTGGAATAATTCAAGACAAAAGCTTAATTATCATAGTGCTACATTTCACTTGAAGTCAGTGGTGCTTTTTTGCCTCAGAATACTCATATTTTGCTACTTCCACTAGTTCTGTAATGTTTCTGAGTTGACTCTTCCTAAATGGTGAATTCTAAATAAAGACAGATCTGATTTTCTCCACCCTCACAAAACTAGTGCTTAGAATGCTCCTTCCTACATGGTATTTTTGTTTAGTGTTTATTCCATGTCTTATTCCATGTAAGCTTCACTTTTTCATCATCCTAGCTAATTATAATAATCTGACGGTCCAGATGAACTCTCAGATGAGTCTATATTGAAGGTCTGTTCTAGGAGAGAAGCACTGCCTTCAGTAAGCAAGAATGTTTTTCAAAGATTCACACTACCTGAAAGCAAGTATGAGAATTGCATCAACAATTGCCAAGTATTTGTAGTGAGATGTGATTGTACCCCTTAAGATTATAGTGTAGCAAAGTCTATAATAAATTAAAATGAAATGCATTTTCTTTTTAGAATATTTAATTCTGTTAATTTTAAACCCATTTCTTCTGTCTAGGCTACATTTATAATAGATAAATTCTTGTCATGTAGAATGGGGATAAGAAATGAGGATTAGGAATTAAGTTACTTAGGAATGAATCCATGAGACTCTCAAGGAGAATAATAATTTTCAAAGCCAATGACAGTGGGATTTTTCTACTTACATACAACTTAATCAAGTGTGGTGGCTTAGATTTAGGTTCCTCTCTAGTTGTTTTTGACTTCTGGGTAACATTGATGTAATGGCAAAATAAAAATCTGTAGGTTTTAGGGGTTTTTTTCCCTTTAGAAAAACCCTTTCGTCCTTCTTGCTAGACAACATAACTGTGTCTTTTCAGACACTGCAGCTTGTGTTTGTGCACATGTGAGAAACACACATGCAAGTCTGAACCAATCTATTTCAGTGCAGGCCAAAATAGACTAAACTATGTAGGATTATTCAACTTTTTGGTGTGGTGTAATGTTTTGTCGCTTCTTTCCACGCTGTTGTAGAGAAAGATTATGTGCATCTGCTGAAAGAGATGAAACTGTGTTGAGCAGAAGAATTAATGTAATGGAAATTAAGCTGGCAGACACATAAAAGCAATCTATTGCCATGTAGTGTTTTATTTACACTATACGTACATTTAAATTCAGAAGAATTGAGCAGAAGCCTTGAAATATTCTTCAAACAGCACTAAAGACGAGCAAATATTTGCAATTATGATCAAATTATGCAGCCATCAAATACAATTTTCTATAATTAGTGGATAAGCAGAAGTTGTTGACTTTGTAATTACATGACAATTCTAAAGGAAGTTCCCCTTTAATTCGTCTTGGTAAACACCTCCAGTGCAGTCAGAATTGAAGTGCAACTCAGCTGTGCTTCGATTCTTGGGCTGTAAGGCTACCTAAGCTGCAAGGAGGGATGACATGAAGAGGCAGAATTTTCTGCCTTCGAGACAGTCATATATATACAAAAAAGTTTTGTTTAATAATTACCTGTAATTTTTTCCTACCGGAACCAATGACTGACTCAAACATCTCTGAGGCAGTCAGTGCTAAGAGAAAGAGGTATTAAAAGAAGAAGAAAGGTAGTAATTGCAACGTGGCTCTCAGGAGGAATGTAGATATTTGTTAGAGTCCAGAGGAAAATGAGCGATGTAGAAAGTAGAAAAATACATTGACCATAAAAAGAACTGGGAATAAGAGGAAATAAGAAGTACTTGCTTTACAAGCTGTGGTGTTTTAAAACAAAACAAACAAGAGGAAACATACTTTAAAAAAAAAGATATAAACATATTCAGTGTTCATAGAGAAATGTTCAGTAAACTCTAAAATGTGGAACAAGCCTGCAAGGAATAGATGGGGTGACTACATTTTTAGTAGTTTCTCTGCAGGAAACAGAGGAAATATAAAAATAATCAGAACTTTAAGCTAGATGTAATAATAGCTTAATATTTTAAGAAGAAAGAACTGGAGGTCACTGGATCAATTAGACTGGAAGAA
This sequence comes from Empidonax traillii, assembly GCF_003031625.1. Classification (NCBI taxonomy): domain Eukaryota; kingdom Metazoa; phylum Chordata; class Aves; order Passeriformes; family Tyrannidae; genus Empidonax; species Empidonax traillii. The sequence continues at coordinate 319,519 of NW_020955369.1, read as the reverse complement.
TTTAGCAGCAGAATGAGTGTGGGAAATATTTTAAATCATTGCAAAACAAACTGAGCAGAATGCTAAGAAATACGCTGAGGCAGATGCAGTGCTCTATCCCTACAGCCCTCCATATTTTTTCCTGTGAAATGGAAGACTATTTTGGGAAGAGACAAATGTGTCAAAGGACAAATGTGTTCAAGAAATGACTGGATGTGGCACTCAGTGCTCTGGTCTAGTTCACAAGGTGGTGATTTGTCAAAGGTTGGATTTGATGATCTTGGAGGTCTTTTCCAATGGAAAAGATTCTGTGATTCTGTGAATTAGAGAACACTGTTATTTTGCTGTTTGTCCAACTGGCAAAAGAATTTTCCAGCCTTGAAAAAGTTAAGTTAGAAGAGCATAGATGACTAGTGAATAATTTCCTTGTGCATAGCATAGCCAAAATATGTTTCCACTGTTCTGTATTCATTTGATTAATCTTTGAAAAAATAAGTTACATAATTTATGCTACTTTGGAAAGTGCAGTTAATATTACTTTTCATCTATCAGTGATTTATCATCTTGAGACTTTCTCCCATTATACACAGCCATACCTCTGAGGTATTGGTAGATATATTGCATCATGTAGTTTTGGCCAGAAATAGTGTCTCCATTTTCTATGAGAGGAAAAGTGAAAGTTTGGAAGAAAGTGTAATTTGTTGATTAAATTTGATTGGATAAAACAATCATACAGCTATAATTTCAATGTTTTTAAAAATTATTTGCTGTTGAATGTGGGTCCAATACTGCATATGTCACATGGGAATTGTATTATCTGAAATTAATTAATCTGAAGTCCAGGGCAATAAAGGTAGGCTGAAAGAATTTACAAGTTGATACAGAGAGAGATGAAATTTGACTTACATGCCTTCGACTTTATTCCCTTGTTGTCTTCCCACAAAGAGGCTGGAAAAGTGCCCATGTCATGAGTATATAACTCTAAGCTCCCTTTTTACTTTCATTAATGGTGGAGAGCAATTCAACTGAATAGAAAATTACTTTTTTTCCCTAGTATTTGACTAGCATCAAATTCATCTTGTGTTATTAAATTAAATGTCCAAATCCAGTTATCCAAATTAATGTAGTAGAGTCAATGTCTGTGTAAGGCTCAAGCACATTTGTCTGAGACCACACAATTTGTTCTTAGTTTAGTTTAGGATCATGTAGGAAAGATGGCTCAGGAGCTCTTTCCCCAGTCTTATTGTGCTCCTTAAAACTGATAGGCAGCTGCAGTCCATAAGATATTTTATGAGATGGTTTTGGAAGGGTCTTTTGAAAAACATAATTTTTTTTGTTCAGCAGATTAATTCCCGCTGTCCACAGCACCAACGTTGTTATTCCTGTATGACTGCTTTTACAACAGTTTAAAACCAGTCAGTAAGTCATGCAGACAATTTTCAGTGTGATTCTTGAGATATTTTCAGTCTGCCTTTAGGTGTCTTTGTTCTGTGATCATTAAGTTTGTTAATAACATCTTCACATGATGCACAGTATCATAATGTAAATTTTTGTCCCAAAGTTATGACAAGAAATGCATTACTCATCTGTAATAGGAAGACTGGCTTAGGTTCAGTTACAAAAGGTAGACAAAACTCAAGTTTTTAATGCTGCTCAGGCTTCCAGAACAGTAACACACTTTGTGTATATTGCTTTCTGGGAATCTAATTGAAACGGTAATTAAATTGTATTTTCTTTTAATAAAAAAGACTGGCGGGGCAGCAACTGCCCCAAGCATTTCCTAAATAGCAGGGAAATTGAGAAACAATAAATTTTGGATACCTTCTCATCTTGCTAACCTTTCTCCCTGTTACTCTCTGTATAGCTTTTGGCAACAGAAGAGAGAGTCAGATTTGTTCTTGTTCTTGACTAAACCCTACCATTAAAGTGAATTCTTGCAGTAGTAAATGTACCAGAGCTACTGAAGGTTGCCCTCAAGTCTCAAAGTTGTTCTCATCGTTCAGAGTTGCTGGATATGTGATGCGTTGACTATTTGAAGTAGTGAAAGCATTTTAAAATGAAAACTTGTTACTGGATATAAAAATAGCTTTTTTTTTTCTTGTTATGGGTTGTGTTTTTTCTCTTGGATTCTCCTCTTACTGTCAATGCTAAGAGCATCCTAAAAATAGGGCATGTTTATGAATATGTACATGTGGGAAATCCGAATTTTTGTCTACTGACCACACCAAAAATTTGTGTAATACCTTAATAATCACCAGCTGCAAGTGACCATAGAGCCAAATACTCATAAATAAACGTAAACTAAGATTATATTGCGTCAAAGTTCATGCAAGTTCAAATCACATTCTGCAACTGGATGAGAAACTGAAGTGGGGATTAAGTGAAGGAGAGGGAGGAAGTTCTAATATTTTGAAAGACAATTTTTCTAAACTTTTAAGTTCCTCTTTAAAAAATCATAACATAATTAGTAGACTTCACTTGTGCTATGCTCCTCAGCAGGAGAGTTCTTAAAGCTTTACTGAAATGAGTCTCCACTATTTTATCCCTTTCTAACTATGGCAATGAACTAGAACTAGATCCAGTGTTTCTGCAGGGATATTCAATTTCTGTCACCAAAATGTCACTGGGACTCCAGTTTTCCACAAAAATATTCATACTTATTCACCTATGACTTTTTCTAGTAATAAATTAATCCTCATGGTGAATCCGTTTAATTTCTTAAAGTGACATCTGCCATACCTGATTGCTTTTGTTCTGTAGAAATTGAAATTCATTGAAATATCTCTTTTAGGGCATGCTTCCTTCTTTGCTGTTGTTTTCCCCTTTGCAAAAGAAAGATCCAGGTAGTGGTAGAAAAGGGAAAATAGATAAAATTGGAATAACTTAACAAAGTCCTGGACCTTTAGGCACTGTTTATGATTGTGCACCGAGTTGTGTATATTGAGTATATACATATGTACACTGAGTAATGTAAACTGTTCCACGATTTTGGGTTTTGGTAGCTTTTTGGTGGGTTAAGTTTATTTTAATATTATTCTAGTTTCAAAATCTCTACTTATAAGCAATTTTTGAGGCCAGTTGCCTATTAATTTATTTGAGGACACTCTATATGTGTACGTATTATATATGTACTATATTTGCATACAGAGCATGGGTTTATTAGGGCACTTTCAAATAAGTGTAGGGTTTGGTGTTTTTTTTTTTTTTTTTAAAGAATACTCTATATGTTCAATATTCCAACTTATTTTTGCTTAATTTGAGATTTTAATCACCAGATAAACTCTCTTTCCTCACTATTAGCTGGTATTTGTAGTGACAGAGGCTTCCTTACAGGTCTTCATGACTAACTTAAGTGACAAGAGCAGAAATACTGACATGAACTATTTACTGAGGAGAGTAAGTTATTGAATTATTGCTTTCCTATGGAGATCATTAATACTTGATATTTTATAATGGTTCAAGTGAAGCTCAGCTGAAACTACATGGAGAAAAACTTATGTATTCAGAATGAAGGGAACAGATTTTTAAGTAATCCTGCTTTGTAAGCTGCGTGCATTGAAGCTTTGGAAGTGTCAGCTTTACAGTGATGTGCAATGACTGATTGGCAGTCATTGCAATGATGATTGATACATGACACTTTTTCTGTTTTGAAGAGACTGAGAAGATGAATTTTCAAAGAAAGAGTGTCCTTGAAACAAGAACTTTCCTAAATACTATCAACAGGGTAGGATTTGTGGCATTCAGCTCCATATATATGTGAAACATTTCTTCTTTCTTTTAGAAGACCTAATGTCAACAACAAGTAACCTTTTTTGTCTTTCTGATTAACAAATTTACTTTAAAATCTTCTGTAAATGCCATGTATTCTGCTCCTGTTGTCATTACACAGATATTATCCACAACAATCAATGAAAATTTTCTCTGGGAGAGGATGGTGGGACTGGAGGATTGCTAATGGTTATATAATGACAGAGACATGGAGATCTGGATCACAAATCTGTTTATCTTCATGTGGGAGTGGTTTGGTTTTTTTATAGTGATTCAGATGCTGAGATGATGACAATTAGAACTGTTGACCATGACACTGACTCCATATAATGATGATAAAGTTGCAATAACTCCATTTTAAGATAATAATAGAAAGGAATGGTAGGACTTATGAGATTATTTTATGTTAATGTGACAACAGTCCATATAAATCACTTAAAAACATTACTGTTAAAGTTAAATTTTAAGGTTAATCCTGCCCATCTTTCCATAGTTAGTAGAGGCCATACTTGCAAATTGCCAGGAAATACAAAGTACCTGCTTCATGGAGTTGTAGCCTTAGATGGAAGTTTAAAGAGTAAAATTGAGGAAACTACAGTACAATTAAATCCTCTGATCTGAAAACATGCCATTCAAAATCAAAGGTAGATTTTTATGGAAAAAAATGTGAAAATAACAGGGATGGATTTTTCCAATTTTATAATAGAAGTAGTATTAATTTGTGACCATATAATGTTAAGAATCAGATGGCTAAAGATCTAATTGTGTGGTTTAGGATTTAGTTTTGTTCTTTTTTTTTTCTAATAAAATCCTGCTGTGAATTCATGTGCTATTATAAGTTTTGAAAGACATTGTTTCCAAATTCTTGCATTGAAAGTCTATTTTGTGGTAAATTCTCTACTCTAATTGGAACTAAAAACCGTCATAAAATGGAGAATTTTTAGTGTTAGATTTGGTCTATGAAATAGTGAAACTACACAAAAAATACTTTTTACAGTAGCTTCTAACTTTAATCTCAATAAAAACAGTTCATTTCTAAAAGTAGTATATTGCACAGGGAAAGAGAGAAGTACTGAAGTTCTTTATTGATGGTATTGAATATCTAAAACTGAATTTAACCTACGTGGGGATAACACCTCTCAGATTAGTGAACTACATATCTGACTGGGTCAGGTGAAACTTCCTGGCCTTATTATGCAAAGAAAGGAGAGTGAAGTGGAACTGTGAACGATGTTCAAACCCAGGCAAAACTGTGATCCAAACTCTCTAACATTTCAGCTGTGTAATGTTTGCCTTTAAAGAGCTCTGAGAGAACTCAAGACTGTACTCAGAAGAATGACTGTGCTAAGAGAAAGCAAGGCCCATTTTCTCTTTGCTAGAAAAGGAAAAAAAAGGAACAGGTCTTTTATGACAAATCTTATAACTACAAATAGGCAGTGATATTTTCTGAATTTCTGACAAAGCATCCTTTATGCCTCCGCATGCCATGCATTTCTTGCAACTGAATGACTTGCTGTCACATATCTATGGTCAATAATCTTACATTTTCATTGAAGTTTATTATATACTTGGCTAATTTTGGTTATACACTCATACCATGCAATCTGGTGACCTTGAAGTCGTATATTAAGTGTTATCATTATCATTTATCATGTTTATTCCTGTGTTCTTTCGTTAGAAAAGTAATGATAAGATTTTTGATTTTTTTGTTTTTGATTTATTCTAGTTCATATGCATGTAGACACACTACATGTACTCTGATGTACATAAGGTTTTTTGAGAATCAAGGCCAGAAATATATACTTAGAGAAGAAAATTAAGGAAAAGGGGGTTTTGGAGGCTCTTACTTTCTGGTTTTGATCCAGGCTCATGCAATCTGCTTTCATTGCCCAGAGGAGCAAATCTACCAACTGTAGATTTCAACTGGGGCTTTAAATCCGCCTTTTAGTTTGCAAGACTGTTTTAAAGTAAGAGAAGTTTTACGTGTTCTTCAGTACTTACTGAAGAACGATTTTGGAACTGACAAAAGTAAGGGAGTATAATAATGGTGGCTTCCCATAAGTTCAGGGCTTTAATGTGTATGGATTTAGTTTAATTTTTCTAGTGAAATCACTACACTGGAGTAATTACCTGTCTTGCTGACTGGGCCCAGACTGGCCCTGACTGGCCACCCAAAACAAAAACAAAAAACCAAAACCAAACAAACAAAACCACAAACAAACAGAAAAACCCACCATGTGTTCAACATCTGTGGCAGTGGGAACTTTTGAGACTTTATAGCAGATATATAGAAATAAGGACTATCATATGTGCTCTGCTATGTATTACCTGTGAAGAGGCAGTACCTTGGCATAAAGTTTTGTTGACCATAACCAAGACTGCAAAATGTCAGAGTTTCAGTGTTAGAAATATTTTAGAGAAAAAAAAGATAAGCAGTAATTAAATCCACAAATATGCAAATATGAATTCCAGAATACTTGTCAAATGTTATGCTGGTTTTCTAATTTCATCCATTCAAAGTGGCAGACAACCAAATAGTTGAAAATATACTGTGGACAACATTTCGAAGTTTAAAAGAGCAGGGATCCCTAAATGAGCAAGGATCTAAAAAAACCCCTAACGGATCCATTTATGTTATTTGTTGACCAAGAGAGTGGTCATGACAAAACTAAGGATTTGATACCTGTACCAGAGTGTGGGTGAGAGATCTCCTATACTTTGGTTAATTCCTTTGATTTCAGTTGGAACTATTTGAATACTAAAAATAAGGTATGTTTTCAGCAAAGTTTCCAGTAAAATGGCCTTTCTCCTCCTGTTTATAGTCTTACAGCTTAGCACATTTTACTGCTTTTTCCTCTTGTTTAATTTGGCAGTGAAAACTAAAAAAATCATGTTTATGTGTAACTGGTAATTGTACATGAAATAGTCTCAACACTGATACAGTCTCAGCACTTCCAAACCCTCAGCACTCAGGCTGAGAAAAATAAATGGGCAACACATCACTTTGAGGCTCTAAAATCATGCAGATTTCTTAGTCTGAACAGGATGTTTATGGCTGTGAATGTCACAGTGTTTACAAGCCAGTAAAAAAACCCAAAGCAACACTACCTACGACTCAAGGAGAATATAATTAAAAAAATTAAAAATAGATGAGTTTTGTATTAGTTGTCATTTAAAATTAAAAGTGAAGGACATGAAAGCTGGCACTAGAATGAGAATCAGTATGGGAACAGATATGATATCAGTGAGATAGAGAAGGATCTATGAGCTTGGAATACAAATAATTCTGATATAAATACAAATATGGTTTACAGTTAGAAGTAAGAAATTGAAATTCCTTTTTAGAAAATATTCACATAGCAGATCTGCTATATAACTCCAGTGATCCAATTCCACACCTTCCCTTGAAAATAAAAACTCACAATGTAAAAAAATTTGAGATGTAGAATGTCTAGAAAGTGTTAGAAATATATAGAAAATTAAAATGCTGTGTAATAACAGTATCTATGTCTTTAAATTATTCATGAATACTTGATAAGAAAAAAATGAAAGAGAAATTGTGATATGATGTGCCTAGTTATCTGAGTGGAAGATCTAAAGAAATCTTCTAATTCTCAGAGTTCAGGTATAAGGAGCTTGTAATTTTAGGACAAAGGATCCAAGGATAGGTTTGTGTGACTTGTATATGAATTTCAGAGAAAATTACATTCTATTGGCTTATGCAACTCTGTTTCAAAAGCTCCCAACTTGGAAACATGAATAATTTCCAGACTTTTGGCACTATTTATTCCCCTCTGTTAAAAGTAAGCAGCGGGGTTGAACTTTTATTCATAGTGTTCTTGCATGAAGAATTTATGTCATTAGAACATCATCAGGTCATTATATAATTAGAATAATGCCTGTTCATGAGGTATCATTATGGAATTAATTTAAAGCACACTGGAGCCTGTTCCAAGAAAATCAAATCTAGGTGTAGTCACTGTCATGTTTGATTATTTCCTTAGCTAATATTTGTCTTTTTTTCCTTTTTCCTTTCTTCTCCTTTCTCCTCTGTATAAATAGTTCTCTCTCTCAAACTGGACGAGACTGAAACTTGTCACTTATTGGCCTTTGTCAGGGAAAAAGGGAGATGTTCAGGATTGCTGCTCTTGGAGGCTACTTCTGAAACTCAGTAGAACATTAGGTAATTAAGGGATTGCATTAAGCAGTTTGCTGAAAGTCCTGTTACCCTTCATTTTGCTGATTGCAGGGTTTTTTCCCAGCTCTCACATTGCAGGAATCTGATAATAAAGCTTCAATTGATTGTAATGACATAAGGATAGCACCTAACTTCGGAAACAGTAAATGGAACTGGAAACTTGCATGCTTTTAAATGATTATTTTCTTTTTAGTCCCTGTTCTGAGCTACATCTGAGGGCTTTTTTGATATTAGTACTTTTATCTTCTGTTTATATAAATATGTAACATCCCTTTGAGTACATTTACTACATAAATATTTCATTTTTATAGTGGTAATGTGGTTTAACCCCAGTAGGCAGCTAAGACCCACACACCTGCTGACTCCCACCCAGCAGAGTGAGGGAGGGAATCAGAAAGATGGAGGGGAAAAAACTCGTGAATTGTGATAAAAAACAGTTTAATAAGTGAAGGAAAAGCTGCATGTGCAAGCACAGCAAAATAAGACATTCATTCACTGCAGGTGTATAGCCACTTCCAGGAAAGCAGGGCCACAGCCTGTGTTACAGTTCCTTGGGAAGAGAGATGCCATAACTGCAAACAATATTCCTTCCTCTTCATATCCGTGAGATTTTACTGCTGAGCATGGCATGGTAGGTTATCGAGCATTTCTGTGGTCAGCTGAGGTCAACTGTGTTCTCTTCCAACCCTTTATCCACCTCCAGCCAACCTACTGGGGAGGGGAGGGCAAACCTTGAGGCTGTGCCAGGACTGCTCAGCAACAGCCAGAACACTCCTGAGCTACCCACAAGTGCAAAGCACAGCACTGTGCAGGCTGCTAGGAAGTAAATATAAATATTTATAATTTTGTTGATTCCATATTTTATTGAAGAACCCATTAAAATGGCCACTACAGGCATAAGGCTTCATCTCTTTACAGTTTCCTAGTGTTCTTGGAACACAGCTTTTAAGATAGGTATTATGTTTGCTACTTTTCAGTTTCTGTGGTTATCAAGTTTCGTGAAAAAGGTTATGTATGGAAGTTATTAGTTGAGCTATTTGCCCCCTGAGTATCTTCTGATCTTGCCTGAGTAATCTCCATTTTAGATGTTTCCTTCTTGCTCTCTCTCGTCTTCTTAACTATTTTCACTGATATTTTGATTTGAGACAAAGCCTTTGATATTTTTGTTTGTTTGTTTCTGATATTTTGATTTGAGACAAAGCCTTTGATATTTTTGTTTGTTTGTTTCTGCCCCAGTCTGTTGTTGCTTTAGCCTTTGCAAGGTCTATGATCCTTTCTATTTGGTGATACCTTTAGCTTTAAAAATAATCATTATTCTCTCATTAGCTGTCTCATTTAGCTTTTCTCAAGTCTGTCTGGCAGAGAGTAGTACAAATTAGCTTTGTCTTTGGTAGAGTTTAATAGCCTCCATGCTAGTGCAAAAATTCCTTAGTCATTTTTTAGCTTCTTTTTTATCACACTTGGTCATTTCTCATTACTTGTATTTCAGGCAATACAGAGTCTACTGTGTATTGCAGCACTTCATGCAATTTTTGTACTTTGACACCAGATATGAAAAGATAAGACACTCTTTTTGCTTTAGTAGGAGGGAGAAATCATCCATTTGGGAGAGGAGAGGAAGAAACTAGTAGAAAAAGGGATATTTGGAACAAAATTCATCCAGGAAGACACTTGTTCCATTTTTAAAAATTAGGCAGTTTTTATGGGCTCTTTATCTAATGAAGCTTGTGGATAACTTACATAGACCAAATTATTCAAGTGAATGACTCATTCCTTCCTTGTTTTAAAGGCAGCATGCTAACTTCTATTAAAAATACAACCCTAGGGAAAACTGTCAAAAAACCCTACAAAAATATTTGGGTGCTTATTGCCACTTACTGTGGAAAACGCCTTCCTGAGAAAGTACTGCTGCTTAACAATCTACATGTTGTGTACAAAGAACCATCTAAATAATTTTCCTCTGCTCCATGTCTTTATTAAGTTCTGTATTTAAAATGAAAATGATATTATATTACTTAAGATTTATACAAAACTTTAATATGGAAAAGAAATTTTTTTTTGTACTTGGTTATGAAAAAAGCTTTTCCTATGTCAATAACTAAATGTTATAGGTGTTCATAGTATTTTGAAATAGTTTTGATTTGAGAACCAGCAGCTGTAGGAAGTTAATGTGTTAGAAGTTGTGGTGAAGACCTGTTGTCCTTACTTGATCAAAATTGCCAATTACTACTGTGTTTCTTTTCCTGAGCTGTTTCAGTGTAAGATCTAGAGAGCAAACCTACCTTCATTTTAAAAGAAGCAAAAAATTAAAAACTGTCTCTTGTGATGCCAAATACTGACTATGATTTTCATGAGTTGCTCCCAAAGCAAAAAAATACTAATGAGTACTTCATATTTTTATGGAAGTATTCGATTTTCTTATGACCTTTTATTATACTGTGTTGTGAAAAAAGCTAATTTTTGATGATAAGAGAGAAGATTCCAACAAATGTGATGTACTAGTTAAATATAGAAATGTAATGTTTGGCTCACTGTAATTTCCATAGTAAATCACTGGCCTAAATGCCATTTTCTGAATTTCAGCTTTAGAAGATTCCTTAAAATACGTATTTCTCATCTTTGGTGTTTAAAAATATTGCTGTAAAAATAACATGATTCTTAAACCTCTATTTAAAATGTCTTTGGAGTGAGATGATAAAAATTAGAGTGCTCTTAAACTCATTTGAGATTATGACATTGTGTATTGTCACAACATTTCATTTTTATAGACATCAAATGACACACCATCCCTTCATTTATGGTAGGTTCCAGTATTATGTGGATAATGATATATTTAATTAATTTTAGTATTTTGATTTCAAGAACACTTTACATGTATAAACTACTCTCTGGTATTTAATATGTGCTTATTGTATACCCAACAAAATAGAGATGTTGTTTTCTGTGTGTACATTGCTTAGTGATGAATGACTCCCAGAACAGGTGTAAAACAGAACAGCTTCTTGGTAGGCATAGAAATGCACCAAAATATGATAGTATGACATAAATAATCCTGTTATTGTACTGAAAGAAAGTTTGTCTTGCCCTCACACTGATAATCTGATCCTGAGAAGCTGTGAAGCTTAACAGCATTTTGGAATGTTTTGTTCCAAGTTATGTAAGACACTTGCTGCCCTTTTTTCTTTTTTTTTTTAGTATTGGTTGATGCATTACACAATTTACTGTCTTTTGTTTGCCGTGAACACAGAGGACACAAAACTGATTGGATCTGTAGAGCTAGTTCTGTTTAAACTGTGGCAGGCAAAGCACAATAAGGCAAAACAACACAACCTTTTTGTCTCCAATTTAGTCTTTCATGTGGTTAATCTGTAAGCTAATTGAGTGCTACCAGATGAAGCTTCTCGATTTTTGTCTTCTCCATGTACAAGAAATGAGTTATAATGAATAGATTAAATAATGGGCTGGGCAGCCAGGAAACCAAAGGATGCTCTGGTACTTCTGGCATTGAGACTGGTTTGGTAGTCCAGTTGCTCTGGTTTGTAGCCAGTTTTGTTCGAAGAACTTGCAATTAAACAGAAGGCTGAAAAGATGGAATTATTCTTGTTAGTTTGCTATTATCATCCCTCACAATTTCAATTAAAAATAGGGAAAAAATGAAAGAAAAAATACTTTATGAAGTAGAATTTGCTGTCTGTCACAGATGTGAAGATGTGTTTATTTTATAAGCAGAACGTATTCTCTTGAATATATTGCATTTCTGAAAATTTGCCTGTGGACATAGATATGTTCTGTGGTGTGAAAACTAATAAAAATGAGTGAAACTGAAGTTATCACAGATATTTACTCAGAACATAATTTTTGAAATTGTTTTGAAATTATCCATTTTGTGCTTAATCTACTTTAATTTGTACTTCATCAATCAAAGAAGTGCTTCTGTAACTAGCAAATGCTGAATCTGTATGCAAGGTTTTAAAACAATGGACAGGGGAATTAAATATAACAAGTATATAACAAGTAATAAATAGTATAATCAACTGAATATACCATGTTCACATTAGAGAAACAGTAATATCTGAGATATGTTGAAGATTAATATCTGGAAAGTCTTATATATATGAAACTTATATCATTGGTCACTATCCTTTTCTCACAAGTAGCTTTCCCATGTGGGGAAGAGAATGGGAGACATTTATTCTGTGTGATTCATGTCCTTTCTTGAAAGAAAATCACTAGAATATTTGATTTCAAAAACCTGAAACATTGCTTTGAATCCTTAAACATCACTAAATACCTATGCACAGCTTACACTCCAGTTCTAACATTTGCTTCTCAGTCCAATTCCACAAAATGATTTTGGTTTTTAAATTGCTTGTTTCCTGTATGAAGAGTTAGATGAGGACATTCTTGTGGGTAGAGTTAGGGCCACAACTGTTGACCTGCATGAGGAATCTATGAGGCAGGGATCAGAAAGCCTGAAGTTAGTGGAAACTCAGGTTGAGACAGCTCAAGTTTCTGGTGATCGTCAGGGATAAGACTCTTTACCTGTTTGACTGCCACAGTGCCTGTTTCAGGGGGAAAATTAGGTTAAAAGTAATAAGTGTTAGTAGTAGGTCAGTGGTATTGGGTGCTCAGTGGTACATCTTCGTTTTCTGAGGGAGCATCGCTCATGTCCTATGTGTATGAAACCCACTAATAAGTTTCTGTGAATCACGGTTATATCCATTGTGAAAACATTGCTGAAATAGCCCTGAAAGAAGCCCCATTAGTGACAGGAGCAGCACTGCATCAGTACTGTGCAAACCACGGTTTAGACCACAGCAGTAGCAATGATCTTTTGTTCTGATCTTCTTTCTTTCCCTTTTGTGTCTTAAAGGCATGAAGGTGAAAGAAGAAAGCTGCTTCAAAGTGAGAATATGATCAGTGAAACATGTAATGCAGTGTTCAAAACAGGGAAGTGACAGTGAATTAATGGTAAACAAAGTAGCTGTAGAAGGAAATGCACTTCAAAACAACCAGGAAACTCGGAATATAATTCTGAGCATTATTCTGATATATTCAAGAAAATAAAGCAATATTTTAAAAAGCAATCATTCCAGAACAATTGAGATGAGAAAGTTTAAGTGCCAAAAATAATGATGATTTATGTAACTAATTGTTGTTTAGTCCTTGTTGCCATATTTTAAAATCAATTTACATGTGCTGTCTTCAGGCTGACATTCATAGATGAACGTAACTTCAGAAAATACTCCTGTTTTTCCAGGGCTCTGAAGCTCTACATTGTGTAGTTCTGACTTCTTTTGCTCAGGAGTAACTTCTTCACTGTAAGAAGCACATGCTCCTTTCAGAGGAAGGCCTTCCAGTTGTGTCTATGCTGCCTATAGAATATTTATCTTTTAATTATAGGTAAAAAAAAATCTCATTATGCACTGTTTGTACAAAATCCTCTAGGAGAAATAGCTGTGTAATTATAGTTATTATTCCTGTGTCTAATACACTCTTCCCTGTATATTCCCTCATTCATAGGAGTGGAAAAAGCCCAATTCTTGAGCAGACAGAACAAATATTTGTTCCAGCAAGAGAACAGAAATTCAGAAACAAAGGCTATGACTTCACAAATGAAACTGTTAAAGGAACTATAAAGGCTTCTCAGCTTAATTAGGAGTTTTCTTTTTTTTTGTTCTTCCAATATATGAAGATATTTCGTTCTTGTGAAGCTAGGATGTCATCAATAACAATTAGTTACTGAGGAATGAGGGTCAAAATCTGAAGTTACATAATATTATTACTCATTCTTGTGACATGAACTACTATTTATTGGCATGGTCATTCCTCTGAGGCTGTTCATAAAGGGCATACCTAACTCAAATTCCAGAGTAATGGTTCTGGCTCCTTTCAAAATAGAAGTAATGAATAGGGTTGCATTGAATCCAGAATTTATCTACAAACGGAGAGGATAAGTTTTCTTCATTGCTGTTAACTTGGGGAGAGCGGGAGGAAGAAAAGAAAAGCCTAAAGGTATTAGGAGTCGTTATTCTGAATGCAAGATTTATGTTTTTCACAGAGTAAAATGCTTTTACCAATGTGGGAGACAGTTGTGGAGGTTTTTGAATGCTGGGGGAACTAATGAAGTTTTCAAGTAGAAGGAAAATATTCTAAATATTCTATACGTATCTTCACATATTAAGAAACAACTTTTATTGAGCTCCTGCTGTCAGTAAGGGATTTCAGGTTTTAAAACTTTGCTTCATTTAGGTCATATTTAGTGGAGGCTCTGCACAGATCCTGTGTTGTGACATATATGAGTAAGATTGAAAACTCAGAGCTCTTGACAAATCTGGCTTTGGAATTGGGACTTGTTTTCATCCTGGTATGTATTGCATCTCTTGCTTGAAAAGTTTATAGATCTGCAGCCCCTGTAATGTTGAACTATTATGTATTAGCACACAAGGCATTTGACTGTGTGAGGAAAACCTGTGAAAGAACTGATTATGTGCAGCTCTTAGGTATTATTCTATTTTTTAAATTTTAATTTAACTTTTGGATATTTGTAGTGAATTCCCAATTTGTTTCTGTATAGTGATGCTGAGTTGGTTTTGTTGTAACAAGTGAATGTGGAGAATGCTGATTTTTTAGCATGTTACTGTATGAAGGAAAATTAGAGTGGCATTGTAGGAGTCAACAATTACCCTTGGAGTTGTTGTTCTTTAGGTTCTTCACATATCAGAGGCCTGATACTGCTGTTCTGAAAACCCTGATAAAACCAGTGGTGTTCCTGAAAAGTGAAGATTGATAAGTTCATGAGCAAGCAACAAACAAGATTTTCCAATTTCCCCACTTCTGTTGCCTAGTTTATACCTCTTGGGAGTTTACAATAAGCTCAAATATCTTGAAGTTCTGCAGAAAAAAAGTAGAGAGGTACTTGTCTATGAAGATAATTTGTTTCTCAGTGGGTGATGTGGGACTAATGTATGCAGTGTCAGGCTGATGAAATAATCTTCTGTACTTAATTATTCCAAAATCCCGAACACTCCTTCAGATATTTACAGTCTGCAAGAAATGCGCTTGTTCCTAACAAATTCTAGTTACAGTATCAGCTTTTAAAGCTGTGAAATTAAATAAAGATATTTTGATTTAGGAAGGGAGAAATATGCTGCAGTTCTATGTGTGTACACATATTGATAAAAAGGATTCCTAAATGTAAAAGGAGGAAAGTGATTATGCAAGTCTCCTTATCCCGCCTAAGTGAGTCATTTACAGCATAAAGGTTCAAATCATGTAAAACACGTGGGAAGTGGGTCACAAAGACAAATAGTGAATGTTGTGCCAACAGTTATTTGCTGATTCAGTCGGTTGTTTTAGAAACAGATCTTTAACTGGTTTGAGTAGTTTGAGTTTATCATCAGTAAAACATAAATGCTGAAGTATTTTACTATTGTATGCTATCAACGGCACCACTTTATAGGTGTCTGCATTACTGAATTCACTGAGACAAGTTAAAAGACTGTGGGAAGAATGCTGAAAATGTCCTTCTTAATATTCAGTACTACTATATAGAAATATATGTATTCACATTACTAATATACATAATATACAAACTACTATATTTTGAATCAGAAATAGTGTGGCCAGCAGGACCAGGGCAGTGACTGTCCCTCTGTACTCAGCACTGGTGAAGCCTCACCTCGAATCCTGTGTCCAGTTCAGGGCCACTCACTGCAAGAAAAACATTGAAGGGCTGGAGCGTGTCCAGAGATGGGCAGCTGAGCTGGGAAAGGGTCTGGAGCACAAGTGTGATGAGGAGTGGCTGAGAGAGCTTGGCTGAGTGGCTGTCAGAGAAAACAAGGGCCAGGGGGGACTTTATCACTCTCTACAACTGCCTGAAAGGAGACTGTAGCTGGGTGGGAGATGGTTTCTGCTCCCAGGTAACAGGCAACAGGACAAGAGGAAATGGCCTCAAGTTGCACCAGGGGAGGTTTAGATTGGATATTAGGGGAAATTTCTTCATGGAAGAATTTTGAAGGAAGGGGTTGTGAAGCACTGGAAAAGACTGCACAGGGAGTGGAGATAAGTATCTCCATCACCGGGGATTTGTAGATGTGGCACTTGGGTAAATGGTTTAGTAGTGGACTTAGCAGTGTTTGTGGTTGGACTATAAAGGTCTTTTCTAACCTGTATGATCCTATATTATATATGAGTAGCAAAAGAAAGCTTTGAACTGTTGAGTTCAGGATCAGCACTTATGAAGTAGCAAAATGTGCTGCAGAGCCAAGTGTTAGTACAGTTTCTCTAGGCAAATAGAAATGAATGTTGTAGTTGGGTGGCATGCCTAGAAGGTAAATTCCATCACTGTATATATTAATATACAGAATTAAAAAATAGCTTAGTGGTCAAGCTAGTCTAACAAAAAGTCTCCGGATGCAAGTCTGAGCTGCTTCCAAGTGCAGTAAAACCCTCCTTGTGAACAAATTGTCTTTTGTGCAGTGCCTGAGAAATTTTGAAAGACACTGTGAATTTCCCTTTTTTCAATAGCAGAAAATAACGTAATATAGAGGAAAATTGGTACTTCTTACCATGTCCTAGGCACATACTGACTGTCTGTGGGAACAGACAAATATTTTCCTTTGAGTTGTTATTGTGTCAAAACCAAACTTGCTTTGAAAATACATAGCATACAGGGTTCACCTAAGTACCTGTGTATGTATATGTTTTAGTTGAGTCTTCATTTCTTAGAAATTCAGGGTACCACTAGTCACTCTTTAGAGGGAAAAAAAAAAAGAGAATTATTTTGGGTGACTTGCCAGATTGCCCTTAAATACATGGAATACATTCCCCTGGAATACATGCTCCTAGACGAGTTCTTGACATGGATATTTTGTAGACAAAAAATACCCTAACAGAGTATTTTGTGAGTTGTTGTAATTCAGATACTTAAGGAGAAACTGGGAAACTCACAGGAGAAGCTGCTGTTGTAGAAATTTATTTGTATTGTTCCAGCAGTACTGGCACCAAAAAAAAAAAAAAAAAAAAAAAAAAAAAAAAAAAAAAAAAAAAAAAAAAAAAAAAAAAAAAAAAAAAAAAAAAAAAAAAAAAAAAAAAAAAAAAAAAAAAAAAAAAAAAAAAAAAAAAAAAAAAAAAAAAAAAAAAAAAAAAAAAAAAAAAAAAAAAAAAAAAAAAAAGAAAGGCATAATGAACAGGCTACAAAAGAGGAATGTTAAAACATGGCCTAAATTTTCAGTGATGCCTATGGGAAAGCCAAAAGTTTACTTGGTTTGAGAGTTAAAAATGACATCAATGGCAACAAGAGCTTCTGCTGTTACATTGACAATAGAAAGATGAGTAAGAACATGCAGGTCTGCTGATGAATGAACCATTTAACAAGGAGATACAGCCAAATTGGAGATAATCAATGTGTTTTTTGCCTTGGTTTTCACTGATGATGTCTGCTAGCCTGCACCTAGTGGCAGAGTTTAAGAAGGAAAAAGCCTACAAGTAATGAAGGATGATCAGATAAGGAAACTTGAGAAATATAAACCAATACAGTTTGCATACAAGGGTGATGAGAGATCTCATATCATTGAAGAGAGTACTCTCTATCAAATCTGAAAAGTCATGTACACTTGGGAAGAGTGACTGGAGAACGGCAAATGCCTCAAACATCTATAAAAAAAGGCAAGCCATTAATCTCCAAAGCCATTTCTGAGCACATAAGGAGAATAAGAGGATTGAAAATACCTCGTGGATTTTCAGTAGGAGTGAATTGCACTTGACCATTCCAGTTGCACTCTGATAAAATGATGAGTTCCATGGATGTGAAGACAACAGAGGATGCTGACTTTGAAATTAGTGAGGTTTTTAATATGGTCTCCCACAGAATCCTTATATCCAGGCTGGGATGTTATGTCTGGTTGAAATTATTCAATTAGATAAATGAAAAACTGGCAGGGTCATAGGGTTCAAAAGAAAGTAGTTAATCATTTGGATTCTACCTGAAGGCTTATTTCCAAGTGGAGTTTCTTTGGGTTCTGGCCTATCTTGTTTGACATCCGTATCAGTGACCTGGAGGCAACTCACCCTGTAGTTTGGTGGTGCATCTGGAGGACAAGATTTTCTTTCAGAGGAGCCTGGACAGGAAGGAAGAATGACCCAACAACAGCCTTTTAAAGTTCAACAAGGACAAATGAAGAGTCCAATGCCTGGAATGAACAAACCACCCTCAATGACAAAGACTGGAGAGTTATTTGTAGGGAAGCAGCTTTGCTGAAAAGGACTTACAGGTCCTGATGAACAGCAAAATAAATATAGTTCAGAAGGAGGAGAAGAAATGGATGCTGACATCAGGAGAATAAATGGGTTGAATAAATGGATGTAAGGAAAATCTGATTGGGATTAGGCCTGAATAAAAGGAAGCAAGTTTGGGAAACTTCAGAGGAAACAGAATACAATATTCCACATATACCTGTACAGAATTCTGATGGCTAAATCAAATGGCTAATGATAATTTCTTGTTTTTTCTTCCACGTTTCACGTTTCTGATCAAGAGAGAAACCTGTCAAGTCTTAGAAACTCTTGTCTTCCCATTTATTTCTTTTTATCTGAACACAGTGTAATGTTAAAGCAAGGCTAGTGACTAGTTCATAGTAGTCTTGAGGGACTTAACCAATGATGGCTTTGAACTTTCTTATATATTTTTAATTAGTGGAGGTTTTTTTCATGTAATGGTTATTTTGGAAATTATTTGCCGAATTTTGTGTCTTCAGAATCAGAGTGGTTTTGATATTGCTACTTTACTGAGACATTAACAACAAAGGGAGGATTAATGGAATGTGTTTTGCAGTGATTTGGCAAATGAATCCTTGTTGATAATACAGATTCTGTTTATTGATTTTCATTTAAGAAGGAAAAAAAAAAAAAAGGAAAAAGGAAGCAAGCTGAATAAATGCCAGAAGCAGCCTTTGTCTCATTTCTGTAGGGAGAATCAGTTGATTCATGAGCTCAAAGTGTAGTAAATTTAAGAGCTGCTTGTATATAGCAAACATATTGAAAAGCAGTTGATATAACTTGCCTATTAAATCAGAGGAATTCAATAAACAATCTTTAGATGTATTCCTCAATATAATTTTATCTTCTATAGGCACAGTTTATAGGGACATTCATCAATCATTTTAACATTTATTATTGCTTAATATAAGTGTGTTTTCATACTACCCTAGAAAATGAAATTAAAAATATTTAATTAACATGCAAAATTTAATATTTTTCATTTTGTTTTCACCATGGACTCAAGAATATGATCTAAATTAAATCTATACAAACTATAAATGGTGTTGCACTGAGCAGTAATAACATGAAATTTGAAAGATTAACTTGTTTAATGTGTTTGCTTATCTTTAGCATTTACACTTAGCTGCTCTTTGTTTCAGAGTTGTTTATTTGCACTTTCGGATCTGTAAGTAAATGTCACCTAAGACTGTACTCTGCTGAAGATAACCCATAATATGCACAGGTGTGGCAAATCTGCTTGTTATACTGTCCTTTCTTTTCCTAAATCTCGTGGAGCCCTGCCTTGCTGTGGTTACGAGGCAGGTATTGCACTTCTCAGTGCAGGATTTCCAACCTGTTAGCACATCAGTTCTGCTTCCCAAGTTGAATCAATGTCATATGGGAAGAGTCCCTCTGGGTTTTTTTGTGTTTGCGCTGCAAACAATTAGAGAGTCAGTTAAAAAGAAATGGGGAGCAATGCAGACAACAATTATCTGATTCAACTTGCTTTTCTGGAAGCATCCATGCTTCCTCAGAAAGGTCAATGAAGATTTTAGCATGGTCCTTCCCAAGGTAAAACAATATCAGCAAATCTCAACCTTCTGGTAGCACAGGTTCTTTCTTCTTCTCTCCTGTGCACAAAGCAATCTTCTTTTAAAGAACAGCCCACTAAAAACAGGCTCTGAGACATTTGTCATCTTGTACAATATTCCATTATTTGCCTGTATTCCGAAATGCACACTTCTGAGCACGCATTCATACATACTTCAGAGATTTAGATTTTTAAAGAAATAATTAAAGTCACATGTACATTCATGCTGTGCATATATATACCCCTTCTCAGTTGAAGCATATCTTTATTTTTGCTCCTTGTCCCTCACATTTGGAACCTGAGCCTATTAAAGTCATGTATCTGCCATCATTTCAGTTTTTCCGAACTCCTTTTAGGAGACAAATTATTTCTGTTATTTTTAAAATAGGACCTGTCATTAAAATGAATAATCTCTTCAGAGGTATTAGCCGCCAGTTTTCTGCAAGTGGATTTTTGAAGCTGAGAAGATTAACCCCTTTGCAACTCTTCGCCTAGGGAACTCAACTCTGAGACGTTTCTGTAGCTCCCCTTCATAGTTTTGTAATTATAGACACCATGAGAGGTTTCAAATAGTAGAAGCACCCATATCTAAAACAGTAGGAAAGAGGAGAACCCATATGAAAACAGCTAGGAAACCAACAGGGAAAAAAAGTGTGGATGTCTCTGTAATCTAATCATGTAATGGGAGCACGAGAAGTTGGATGAGCTGCCTTTCTCCATCTGTACTCTTCCACTCACACAGGAAAAAGATTTTCTGTTTAGGTCTCTAACATGGGTTTCCTCAGTGCTCTTTCCCAAGGCCTGGGTGCTGCTCTGCTTTAATCACTTTATATCTTCCTCTGCAAGACATGCCCTGAGTAAAGATTATATTAAAATAGAAGTTGTGCAATTCTCTCTTGTCTTAGTAGAGTCTGCTGTTCCTGTAACTCTGCATCACCGATGAGAGGCATTTTCTACCTTTCTAGCTCACTTCATGGAGTAAAAGAAGTCTAATTTACCTTTTGTTTTGGTTAAAGAGCCATCACTGGCCCTGGTGGGTTAAATCTATTTTTGTAACAAAACATTGCCTTCAAGTTCTTGAAGTGTCAGCCACAGCACTTCTGCCAGTGAAAAAACCACAATCCTGTGGGAGACAGAATGCAAACCTGATATCTCTGGTAATCTCGTATGTACTGGTTTACTTACAATTATAGTTTACTTGGAATTACTTGTGTCAATGAAAACACTCTTTTTGATGTCAGTTAATTTCTATGAGAAAGTTGAAAAAGAGTCAAACTTTCTGGTTGTTTTCGCATATACCATGTTTTTTTCTGGACAAAGTCCCCTTTAGAAATTATTTACAGCTCTCCTAAGGTGATTTGAGAATTCTAGATGAGCCAGGAAATTAATTTACCTGTCTCCTTTTTCTAAACTTGATGCTTATCCTTCCTCCACTCAGTGTCATTTAGGGGATTGGTTTTTGAGTTGTTTCTCTCATGCCTTCTTGAAATATTGAAAAATAATGTCAAGGCTGTTCTTTTGAAAGCTGAGAAGCTGCTGTAATCTCTGTGCTGAGACTCTAATTGGATAATGTTTGTTGTGAGATCTCCAGGTTCACAGTGGAAGTGAGGACATTTCTCTAGAGTTCAGACTAGAAAGGAGGTACCACTAAGAAATGTATGTGACAAATGCCAAGGTGTTCTGCAAGAAACTTATTAAAGCCCTTGTCATCCTCAATCAATTCAGGAATGACACTGGAATATATTCTTTGTCTTTTAATTTTTTTTTCTTCGATGAAAGTTTAAGAGATGCATCTTCAATGTAAATATATATTTGATCTATCAATGGAATGCCACAGAGGTGCTTTTCTGCTCACAATTTGAATTCTTTAAGCTGTGCAGTGACTGTATATGCATCCCTTTCATTTTGCACTCCATCTGTCTCGAAGGCTTCCCAAGACCATCTCCCTCTGGAATTCTGCTGATGAGAGGGTCAGAGGGTGTTTTTGTTCATTCTGTCCTGTTCTCATGGCCTGACCATAAGTAGTATTTTAAAACAACAGAACAACTCTGGTGCTCAGTGATTTATACAGCAAATGCACATGTAAACTTTACATCTCATGAGGTTAATAAAGGAGGTTACTCAGTAGTACAGCAACTTTTTATCATATCTCACAGAATTATTATGGTTGGAAGGGACCTCTGGAGATCCTCTAGTCTCCTTAATAGCCTTTGGCAGGGAGGACCCAGAACAAGCCCTATGATTATTTCTTCTTCACTGTTTTTTAGTTTTGATTTAGATTTACTTATAAGTGATCAAGATCCAGAAATACAAAGGAGTTTCTAGGATATTACTGAAGTTATCACTTGAAAGTTTAAGGGATTACCAGTTTTAAGGAAGGAGGGATACAAAGCCTCCAGCTTATAGATGAGAAATCATCTGGTGTTTCATATGCAGCTTTCTGTCAAGAACTGTATGCATTTTTTTATTTAGTATTCCTTTAAAAATTAGGCACTATGAAGACCATCCCGAGCCTCACTTGGCAACATTCTAGATTTCCAAAGACATTAGTTTAGCTTCTGATTTGAAATTACCTGCTATATAGTGCTTGTTTGTATGCAATAACTGGCACATTGGACTTATTTAGTATGCTATTTCTCTGTGTATTTTATTTTTTTATGGGAAAAAATACTTAGAGCAGATTGCATTATATGTACTGTTCCAGAAGTCCAAAATGATAACGAGTTTTCAGAATCTGATTAGGCTTTTTAATTTTCTAATACTAGAGCTGGCTTGCAAATCTAAACAGCATTAGCAGTTTCAGTTCTTTGAACCTCCAGTCTCCAAACCTGATTCAGTCTGCATAAATACAGATTAAATATCTTGGTTTATGTTGTAAGGAAAAAACTAATTGGCTTAAGGCGATGAGTATTCTGGCTTATCCTACTTTTTTGTAAAGTACTGATGCTCTAGTAAAATGTCACAATCAGTGAATTAAAGATATATATATACTGTATTTTCTCCAATAATGAAGTTCATGGGCAAAACAAGGTTTTTCTCTTTTCATGTGATAAATATGTAACAGAACTGGGATGGCAAATTAATAGTTTTCAATTCGATCACAGAACTTTTATGAAAATAATGAAGGTTGGTCAAATAAAATCTGATTTTCTGGGAATTCAGAGTTAAGGTAGTATTGCTGCTTAATCCTTTTCTTAGTTTTACTAGTTGATGCTTAACATGTGACTAAGGCAAGTCTACAGAATTAAAGATGTACACCTGCCATTAGTTCAAGTGATGATACTCTGTGAAGTCAGAAAATAAGATGTTTGATTTTACTACAGATTTTTTTTCAGAAGATTAAATATGAAATAAAACAATTCAGTCATTTTAATGAAGTATTTTTTTGTATAAAATTAAGCTTCAAGGAAATTCATTCACTGTTTGCTATATTTTATTATAATAATCTGAACGGTATTGACTTGCTTATTTGATATCAAAGGCCACATCTTTCCCTCATGTGACACCTCTAACTAAACTAGCTTGGACTATTTTACATTTATAGGGTTTTGTTTTCATAAAACTTGGTACAAATAAATACTTTCAAGATGGATTTATAATTGAACACTAAATGCATTAAAATAAGTTGTATTTGTATCCTGGAACAGTTGCTGAAACAACAGCTGAAATTTCAGTCCCTGTTAACAGCACTGCTATTAATCACATTATTTTTTTTCAAAGTGTATATTATTATATACATGGACAAGTACTTAATTAATTATTGTCAGCAATTAATATACAATGTATCTAAATTGTGGAAAGAAGCAGTCATTTAGCTGTTCTATGTTTCCTCGGGCAATGAGCTGGAAAGAAAATGTCATGGTTCTTCACAATGGATTAAGTCAGCTAAGTAGAACTAGAGATCATTTGTTAATCTGTTAGTTCCATAGGCAACATAAATATTCATAAAAATAAAGTATGCTTAAAAATCTACAAGAATATTCTTTATAATTAAGAAAACATTTTTACATTATGGTATTTCAAGGTTTAGTTGTCATGTATCATACCGGAAAAGAACTCCTGGGTTTCTGACTTTGTATTTAACAAGAATCTATATTTTTCCTTAGAGTGGTTTAAATGGGAATTTTTAATATTCCAAGCTTTGGCTTTTGTTGCTTAAGCTGTTGGACTTAATATGGTTTTCTGTAGACCATATGGCAGAGGACATGTGAGAAACTCAGTACTGAATTATATATAAAGGTATAACCTATTATATAGCAGAAATATACCAAATATTGCTCATCTCTACTCATGTGAAAAAAGGTAAGGATTAGGTCAAATTAATATTTAATAAAGATGACTGTATTAATGAAATATGAGGAATCTAGACAGGCAATATGTAATTTTAATATTTTAATATGTGAGATTTTAAAAAACCAAAGTCAGGCAAAGATGAGTATAGGTATATGTGTGGATAGAAAAAATATTATTTCATTCCTAATATATTCAGTCACAAATGGAGCTTCATTTTCTAATGCAACCAAGTATTTTGCATGTTTCATCACAATATAGAGGAATGTAGTCTCATTTCCAAATGTTGGATATTCAGCACTGTTGTAAATTTGAACTTTTCAAGTTGTCTCAGAAATATATATTAAATGTTTATAAATCATTAAGATATGTTGAGTAAAACATACGCATGAACTATATATCAAGGTAGGCATTACAAGTATATATGAAGTATGTTGAAATATTGATTCTTGGGAGGTGTTACCCTTCTCGTGTTATGTTCCTTTTGCAACTAATTAAAAGAAAAAAAAAACCAGAAAGGGCACTTGGAGGTTGTGAATCAACTGATACATTTTAGATACCTATTTTAGGATCCAAAAAGTTATCTCTAAAGTGTTTATTTCCTCTGCTGACTGAATGTCATTTGGTGTACTGTTTAAAATAAGTAATTTAAATTTGGCTGGCTGAATGATACCCACAGTATTTCTAGAGCACTGCAGTAATGTAGATAGCAGATAATTGTGGTCTACAGGTTCTATTTTCGATAATTAACAGTGTTCCAAATACTTTATAAAATTCAAACCAAGTTTTTAAAAGTCACCTATTTTATTATTTAAGGTGGTAGACAATGATTACCTACAAAGGAGCAAATAAGTTGTAAATATTCCTGGTGTTCTGTTCTATGTCAGAGCATGTCTCTAATTCTGTTGGATTTTTGGGAAACATTGCTGGGTCATACAGCCCCCAGGCCTTAGAGCTGGTTTCACTGATCTTGCTAGTAACAGGCAACAGTAATCTGTTCCCTCTTGAGAGAAAGACATGCTCAAAAAGAGCTGTTGTACAAAAATACACAGCACTGGTCTGAAGGTTAATCAGAGAGCAATAAAGTGTCTGGCCACTGACACCATAAAATAAAGGTCCATAAAACAAGTAAGTCAAAATATTAATTACAGAAGTGAAAGAAATATGTTCAATTTGCTGCAGCATGAAAGGGTTGAACCCTTACAGCATCATACGACAAAGTTATTGCTATTTCTATTTCATAAAGGAATGATTTGTTCCCTTACAAAACTTCTTGCCTTACTAGTATTTTCTTCTTAAGAATTATGTAAAAGGTATGCAAGGATTGACTGATATTAATGAAGATTTTTGTAAAATCCTTTTGTTGTATTTTTTCCCTTCCGTGAACCAAAATGTTGAGAATGAAAAATAAAGCAGGGCATTTTTCCTAAAGTTGTAGAGGGATGTCATACCGTATCTGACCAGAATAACCATATTGCTACCAATTCTGCTTGCAAATGTCAGCCTGAAGGTGAGAAGAGCTCTGTTGTATGTTAAGATGCTCATGAAAAGAGAGAACACCTGGGTTCCAGTTCCTGTTCAGTATATGTTTAATTAGTTATGTAAAACAAACATCCTCTGGAGAGAGAGACTGAAAGCACTCCACCACAAATTGTCCTCTAGCTTTGAGGCAGAAACGGGATCTTTAAAGATGAATGGTCCAAATTTAAATCCCTTTGAGTGCTGACACTCAAAATCTTGTTCTGGGCGAAAGGGAACATACCATATAAATGAATTAAAGAATTTATTATTAGTCTCATTGAATTAAAACTGCTTGGTCATCCTAAATAATAGAAAGAAGAGCTCAAAATTATTATATGAAAAACCTTTCTGGTGTTTATCACTTTTTGATAGTTTACTCTTTAGGTCCTAACGTTGACAAATTTAGTTCTCAGCAAGGGGAGGTGAAGGTGTCCATGACAAGTCACCATCATCTCAAGGTCTTTGCCAGGAGGAATTCAGTGCCTTCAGGGTCCTGCAACAACCACCCCCTGCAGCACTAAAGACTGGGGGAAGAGTGGCTGAAAAGCTGCCCAGAGGAAAAGGACCTGGGGGTGCTGGTCAACAGCAGCTGAACGTGAGCCAGGGTGTGCCCAGGTGGCCAAGAAGGCCAATGGCACCTCACCTGGATCAGCAATAGTGTGGCCAGCAGGACCACAGCAGTGATTGTCCCCCTGTACTGGGCACTGGTGAGGCCACACCTTAAATTCTCTGTCCAGTTCTGGGCCCTTCAATGCAAGAAAGACATTGAGGGGCTTGAACATGTCCAGAGAAGGGCAACTGAGTTGAGGAAGGGTCTGGAGCACAAGTCTGATGAGGAGCAGTTGAGGGAGCTGAGGGTGTTTGTCCTGGAGAAAAGGAGACTCAGAGCAGACCTCATCGCTCTACAACTCCATGACAGGAGGCTGTAGCAATGAGAGTTTTTGTCTCTTCTTGCTAGTATTAAGCAGGAGGACAAGAGGAATGGCCTCAGATTGTACCAGAGGAGGTTTAGATTAGATATTAAGCAAAATTTCTTCAATGGAAGGGTTGTCAAGCACTGGAATGGGCTACCCAGGGAAGTGGTGGAGTCACCATCCCTGGAGATACTCAAAAGCTGTGTGGATGTGACCGCTCAGGGACATGGTTTAGTTGTGGACTTGGCAATTCTGGATTAACAGGTGGACTCAGTGGTCTGAAAGGTTTTTTCCAAAAGAAAAGACTCTATGATGATTATTTTTGTATGAGAACAAAAATATAGAACAAAATGAGGAACATGGAAGGAATGCTTGCAAAATACCTTCAGAATAGTTGTGTTATAGATGGAGTCACTTAATGAATTATAGCAAGTTTTTTCAGGTAATTTGCACTGTAAAAACTTTTTTTTTTTTTCTGTGTGTCTATTAATTCCTTCTTGTTATTTAAGTTTGTTTTTCTTCAAGAGGTAATGGTATATTCATATACAGGTAGGCTCTACTGTATGGGGAGGTGATGGACGCTTTCTGTGAAGGATGAACTAGTACCTTATGATTTGTCAAAACCCCAGTCTTCTAATTTCTTCACCTTTCCAATCAATACGCATCCATAATTTTGGATGTATAGGAATTCCTATGAAGGTGTTATGTATACCTTTATCCCAATTTTTCTCAGGGAGCTATTTATTCTAGAGAAAAAATAATTCAGCGGAATCATAGGAAGAAGTGAAACTGATAGTGAAAGGATATATGATTTAGATTAAGTTCTCTTAAGGCTGGAATCAAAGACATGAATTTCTTTTCTTTTGGAAGCAACTTTTAACATGTAACCTGAAAAAAGTCTCTAATTAATTTAATTCAGCATTAGCTGTCACCATCATGGAAATCAGTGGTCCTGATTTGTGGTGCCCCTTTTACTGAAATAAGATAGGGGAATCTGTTTAAGGAAAGAGGAGGGAAAATTATGTTGGGAAGTGTATTTGGAAATATTTCCTTGAGTGACTGCAAATAGAGGAAACAAATCAGTGCTGGAACAAATATGTGTGTATATATAGAAGTTTATATTATAAAATCATGTGTCATCCACAGTATATTACCCATATATATGCAAATACTAAATTTCTTTATGTGTGGTCATCATCACATGATTTGTTTATCTAGTTTGTTTATTTGATTGTAATCAGATGTGACTGTTAGGAAAAAAACCTACAATGAATCAATGGTTGTCTTGCATTTTAAAGAATAGACGTGTTACTTAGGTAACACGTTTCCTAGTGAGTTGTCTGTTTAGAGTATTTTCATTTATTATTTTTTCTAATAACATGGAGAAAATTCTGAGAAACTAGAACTATTGGGAAATGGGAGCATGAAGACATGAGACTTATCCTTGGGGAATTATAATTCAAAAAGCCTAGAGCTGGAGATTTAGGGGTTTTTAAAATGTTGCATCATAGTATGTGAGTAATTATATGAATATTGGTACGCAACACTATTCAGTGATGAACGCAGCATTATTCAATGCAGGTTGAGTTTGGAGATTTGTTAGTGGAAATAGAGATACAATCCTAATTTCTATTACTTGAGTTCTTTAATTAATTCTAAGGAAATGTGTTTCCTTTTTTTTGGAGCAAATACAAATTCTGTTTATTCCTTGTATATTCCAAAGTGACACTGGGGGGGGGAACAACACTAATATTTATGAAATATCATCTTTAAAAGTATAGTTGTCAAGTGTACCTGGGAATTACAGTTCAACCTTCTTCTGAAATTCTGATGGTATGTCAGTTGGGAGACCTTAATGAATCACAATGATCTGACCAAGCATTGTGCTGCAGTTACAGAAAAGACTGTAGAACTCTATAAAATCAGCACATAATGGAGGAAGGAAGGAAACAAAAAATTGTTATGAACATTGTAACTCTCAGAATGAGAAAAGGAAAAATGCTCAGTGAAGGAATCTGGCACCAACCAAAGAACAGGAATTCCTTTGGGACAAGTATAATTAAATAATGTAATAATTGTCAGGAGCTGTTGAAGAAGCCAGAAATCTTAAGGGCTTAGATGATATTGAAGATGCTGTAATTGCATCCAAAGCAGTGTGGGCAGCAGGGGAGGGAGGGGATTCTGCCCCTCTGCTCTGCTCTGGTGAGACCCCACCTGCAGTGCTGCCTCCAGCTCTGGGGTCCCAGCACAGGAAGGACATGGACCTGTTGGAGCGAGTCCAGAGGAGGCCACCAAGATGATCAGGGGGGATGGAGCACCTCTGCTATGAGAAAAGGCTGAGAGAATTGGGATTGTTCAACCTGGAAAAGAGAAAGCTTCAGGGTGACCCAATTGTGGCTTTCCAGTGCCTGAAGGAAGCTGACAGGAAAGATGGAGAGAGTGGCAGGACAAGGGGGAATAGATTTGAACTGAAAGATTAGATATTAACTAGGTTAGATATTAAGAAAAAATTCTTGACTGTACAGGTGGTGAGGCACTGGAAAAGGTTGCCCAGGGAAGGTGTGGATTCCCTGGAAGTGTTGAAGGCCAGGTCGGATGGGGCTTTGAACAACTGGTCTAATGGAAAGGGTCCCCTGTCCATGGTAGGGGGTTTGGAACTAAATGATCCAACCCAGGCCATTCTATGGTTCTGTGACCTTACAGGGGATGTTAAAATTGAATGCTTCAAAAAGACCTTTGGATGCCAAAGTACCATCACTGGGAGTGGAAAAAAAAAATCATCAGTGCAAAGCAGTGCTAATTCCTTGGATTCTCTTCTTTCACTGCTGCAATACTGTCTAGTTAGAATTTTTTTACCTGACCTGTTTCATGGGTTTTAGTCTGAAATTCAGACATTTACTTGTGCTTACATACAGAAAGTACTAATAATCTTTAGCTAGATATAACTTGACCCATAAAAGATTTAATCAGATTACAGCAGCCTTAATACATATGTATTTAGTGTCATGAAAGGATTGATTTTTTTAGAACTTATGATTGTCTGGTACATTAGATTGTTTGCTTATAAATTTGTCTGGCTAATTTCATATTAATTGCAACCCTGTTGGTTCTCAATTAGAAAGCTTTTCAAAGCAATCCTTTGAGAGAAAATTAGTTTCTTAAATCAAGATAATTAAAGATGAGAACTTGCTAGTACCCATACAATAGGATTCAAAGATCAAAGAGTTTAAGGGTTAAAAGAAAGAGCTTGAAAAGCCAGTCTGATTTCTTATGATCTCTGGCAGTGTCACTTATTTATAAGCATTTCCTTGAACTTTTAATTTTTTGAAACAGAAAGAATATTTATACCAGGGAATTTTTTTATAATCCAGACAGGGCTCATGAGTCTGTTTGTTCTAACATCTTTCTACAAGTCAAAGGGAATATTTTACTTGTCTTAACTGCAATTTTTTTTTTTTTTTTAAATAAATCCTCAATAAGCAGCTGTTCCTTTCAGGTAGGTTTTTAAGTGTTTGTTCTTGGTCTGTAATATTTCCGGTACCTGGTGATAATAACATCTATTCTTTGCCTTTTTTTAGTATTTAAGTTTTGAAGGTTTGGGTCCTTTTCACAAAAATGTCATGAAATGTTGCAAGCCTTTATCTCAAGTAAATTGGTTCAGTGAAGGTATTTGAAAAAAAAGCTATTTAAGATTTTTAAGAATAATTTTACAACCCTGTTTTTTTTTTTTTTTTTTTTGTAATTCTAGACCTGTCTAATTCTGTGTAATTAGAATTATATTAGTTATTATCATTCTAATGCTTAAATTACAGGATGCCTCTACATTAGAACTGGATAATCAGGGCTCAGGAGAGACTTTACTGCTCTCTGTAACTACCTTGAAAGGAGGTTGTAGATAGCTGGGGGTCAGGCTCATTTCCCTGGCAACCAGTGATAAGACAAGAGGAGATGACCTCAAGGTGTGCCAGGCAAGGTTCAGGTTGGACATCAGGAAGAATTCCTTCACACCAAAGGTGATTAGGCACTGGAGGGACTGACCAGGGAGAAGGTAGCAGGGAGGAGGTCCCAATCCCTGGAAGTGTTCAAGAAATGACTGGAAATGGAACTTAGTGCTCTGATCTAGTTGATTTGGTGGTGATGGGTCAAGGCTGAACTCCATGATCTTGGAGGGTTTTTCCAGCCTAAATGTTTTCTGTGACCAGTGAGCTTTAGAAACATGTTTCCCAGATATTCATACCGACCACGTTTTGATTCATGTTACAGAATGATCCCAAAGCAAGCAAACTGGGTTGTTTTCTGCTGAAACTGAACTGAAATCTGTATTCCTGAAATGGAGCTGAGGAACTCTTACCCACTGAAGGCCTTTCAGTTCACAGGACCAACCAAGTGTTAGTCCAAAATAAAACTTTTGCAACATATACAGCATAGGCTACAGGAGATCGGTCCCGAAGGTTTTCTACTGTGCTGTTATTTTTAACCAAAACTGAACTGAAAATATAGATATTGAGAAACTTGAAATTGTCTTGATTCTACATCTTCATCATGTCCATGTAATTTTGAGTATAACTTCTATATCCTTTGATAGAAGGTATTGGGAACATTAAAAACTGTATTACAATAATTATAAGTAATATCCTCGTAAGTGGGGCCAAGTCAGACGTTTCTTAAAAATCGTAGATGATTAGCTTTCCTCTGATGGGCAGTTGTCGGTGTTCAATTCAATATCTAAACTGGTATTAGTATTCTCACTAAGTGTAATTGATGCTGCTAAAATCAAAAACTGGGAGAACTGACTTAATCATAGAACTAGTACCAGGATAATGGTTCCAGAACGTATATCAAGGCCAGGGTTGGATGAAACTCTGAGCAACCTGCTCTAGTGGAAGGTGTCCGTGTCCATGCCAAGGGGTTTGAAACTACATGATCTTTAAGGTCTCTTCAAATCCAAACCATTCTCTGATTTTATGATATTATAGCAGCTCTTTAACCATTTCTTAGTTTCCATTTGTTCTAGTGGTGACAGAGCTGCATGGATCAAAGGTTATTACCAGCAAAATTCTTGATTAAGATATAGGGAAGAAGTCTGCCAAATTTTACTTAGTATTGGCAAATAACCAAACTTTCTGCTGAGTACTTTCAGCATATTTCCCAGGTATTTCTTCTGTTTTTGTAAACGATGTATTGTCATAGTTAATTGATGATTTTGAAGGCAGTAGAAATGCTTGAGTAGCTAAAAAAAGTTTAATTGATGAAACCATCTACATTGCTTCCCAGTCAAGTAAGGTCTAGCTTCTAGTAGATCTAGTGGATTTTTAAACCCTCTCTATACTTGACTTTTGAAATCTCTGAATAAATATGCAAATGTGATTTGAAATAAAAAACTCATACATATATTTCATACCCAAACCCAGACACTTATCTGGAATATCACTTTCAGATATCTAGAATCTCATTTTCCAGAAGATCATGAGGAATAATGAATAAGCAGTTCCTTAGTGAGATTAAAGTCATTATAAATTAGCTGCCAAGTTATTTAATTTTGCAATATATGAATGGATACTTAACAGTAGGAGTTGTGTTTTCCAACATGAAGATTCAGTGGCAAATTGTACACTTAAATCTGATATTTCCGTTCTGATTCTGTGGGTCTTGAAAGACCACAGCATATACAAAAGAAAAACTTCATATGCAAAATAAAACCTTTCTTTGCTTTAGTGGAGTACTTTCTGTGTAAGAAATATTTTTGACATTTATCCAAAGATCAAAAGCTTTATCATGTGCACTTGAACTGCTTAGTTTTATGACAACAGGGAAACAGTATGATTAGAAATCCAATCTTCCTGTCTGCATTTTAAATGTTTATTAAGTAATTGCCAAGGAGGTTTCTCGTTGATGTTAAAATACCTATTCGCATCAACTGAAGACGTAGTCACTTATTCATTCATATAACAGCATTATAGGAAAAGTATTCTTCAGATATTCTCCTTTTTCTTCTTGGGTAGGACTGAGATGCTTAAGTCAAACAGTGAGGCCTCTCTGACATGCAGTAGTTTTAATTACATGGTGTTAGGATTGAATACTTGGTTTCTTTTGGTGATCTTTCTTACATAAACACCACCTCTCTTTATGGTGCTTACAGATGCAAACATTAATTTATGTTGCAGGAAGAATAAAAAGACTAATGTCAACATTAAATAAAAACACTTTGTTTTTTCCCTCAGGTATAAAATGCACATACAGAGCAGTTGTGGCTTAGCATAAGCATTTTTGTGTATTGGGATGTGACAGACTCTTCCTATTCTATCAGAGATAATTCTGATTTGATCAGCCTCTTAAATCAGTTTGTTTCTTGTTTCTGTTTCTCATGAGAGGTTTCCTCTGAATTATCATCTGTTCAGATTATCAACTGGATTATCTGTGCTATTCATCTTCCTGTCCCCTAATGTTCATGATATTTCTCTTAGAATCACAAGGTTACAGAAATCTTGATTTAAAAGCATCTTTGGGAGTCATCTCTTCTAATCTTCTCTTTACAGTAAGACTGTGACAAGCATTCCACTGGATCATGGCTGTGACTCTGAGCAAATAGACACCAGAACTTCTCTGGACAGCCTTTCCCACTGTTATACTTTCTTCTAGTGAGAGGGGTTTTTTCCATGATGTCCACAGTTTGAGATCTTGCCAACTGTTATGTTGTCCAAAAACATAAATACTGGGAAAACCTTGGCTCTGATGTCTTTTTAACTCTGTTTAAATAAGTTGTAGGCAGTTATTACCTTGATACTTTGCCTTCCATTTGTCAGAACAAGCCAGTCTCCTTTGTAATTTTTTCATGAGGCATTTTCTCTAAGCTCCTGATCACAGCCATTTGCTGGATTCTTTCAGATTCCCCCTATCCCTCTTGAACTAGGGGACCAAAACTGGGCAAAGTACTACTGTTCTCTCCTCTAAGGCATTGAATAGAGGGTTGGAGAAGAATTCATTCAAAGTAGATGCCTGGATGTCATCAGAAATAGCTGTTTTGCTTTTTGAAAAGAATTTAAAATAAATCAGAAAGCTATCTTTTTATGTCACTTAGTATTTTTTTCTGTGTTCCTTCTTTTTATGCCATAAATTTACAAACGCATTGGATCTTGGCCTAGCTCACAGACAAACTCACTTTCAGCAAGTCCTAAATGGGTTGAGATATTGAGGGAGAGTTTTTTAAGTCTTAAAAATTTCATTTCTTTTAATTTTATCTTCTAATGTAAGATTCTAAAATAATTCAGATGTCAAAGAGAAATTTTCATATTTGACCAAGGAACTAATCTAAGTTTGGAGGTAAGCCTTGCTGTGAGCCAGAGGTTGGATAATATAACCTATAGAGGTCACCTCCATCCTAAATAATTTTATGATTTTATGGCAGTTTTTCAGAGATATAAAGAAAATATCAAATTTCATAGCTCAGTTAACCCATGCCAGATTTAGCCTGGGAGTTTATGTAAATGACCAGATTTATGGTGAATAAAAATAGCTACCTGGAGTGTAATTAATATTTTTTCTGTGAATAGAAATTGTATTGTGAATAGAAAACATAAGAATGTGAATTTCTTACATGTAATTTAAAATGCCTATCTTTTTAATGTATTGATCTATATACTGAGGCAGCTAGACAAGTTTTTAAAAAATTAAATATATTTGATGTCATGATAAGCTGTTTGCTCTAAAGTGGATTGAGAGTATTCAGAATTATGGAAATTATATGCATAAAGGTGTATTATCTTTGAAAGGGACTGTGATGTTGAATTAACAGCCATAGACACAAACACATTCTACCCTCAACAACTCTGATACCCTCAGCAGTCACACTCCATAGCAATGATGTCTAAGCCTTTTTTGAATAGATATATAATCAACCAAATTTCATCTTTCTTCATGTTTTGTCCATTCGGGGAAGACTGCGCTGAAGGAGTTTTTTTTCTAAAATATTTTGGTTTTTATTGAATTTTGAATATCTTGCCATCTTCTGTTATCTTTTTAGCATTGTTTATGTAATTAATGATTTTTTAAATTTTGTTTAAGTGGATTTTCAACAGTGAATAATAAAAACACATCACTCAATGTTATCCTAATTTTAAAGAATTAAATTATAGATAAAAATGCATGCAACAATAATTCTGGGTTTGGGTGCCACTGAATTATGGTAATATTTTTCAAAGGATTTGATGAAAGATAAAATATATTTATACAAATACTTATAGTTCAAGAT
The DNA here is from genome assembly GCF_003031625.1 of Empidonax traillii. Classification (NCBI taxonomy): domain Eukaryota; kingdom Metazoa; phylum Chordata; class Aves; order Passeriformes; family Tyrannidae; genus Empidonax; species Empidonax traillii. The sequence continues at coordinate 284,750 of NW_020955369.1, read as the reverse complement.
GTTTCAGAATAAGATTGTCTAAGTACTCTATAAGTTATGCATTATAGTTTTTTAAATTACTTTACTTGTGAATTCCAGAAGCAGAAAGGAAGGCAAACTAAAGAAAGTAAAGAAAACATATATCAAAGTGGCTAGCTTTCCATTCTGTGCTTCCACTATCTTTCCTTCTAAACATAGTTTTCTTAAAGGAGCTTAGTGACTGATGCAGATACTATTCCTTTTCTTAGGATCACTCTCATTTGGTAATTTTTTTTAGTCTTGGATTAATAATAATGGAAAACCTAAGTACTGGATTGTGGACTCTTGCATTTCAAAAAGTGGTTTCAAGTTTTTCAAGGACTTGATGAAAGAGAAAATAAAAAACATTGCTTAAGATAAACTATACTGAGTGAAATGATGAGTCCATAAATTTATATTCCAGCCAATTTGAGTGTCTCAGGAAAGACCTACCTTTTATAAGGAGAATGCAGACAAACTGACCAGCGCCAAGAGAAGGACTGAAAGTTCTTAAATCTGAATTTAGACACTGCTATGATGTACATGACTGGCATCAGGAAGTCCCTCTAGCCATTTCTCTGTGCCCTTATGACATCTGTCCTCAAAAGGACAGCAGACTGTGAATGAGACAATTCATATCTCTTTGAGCCATTAATTCATTTTCTCCAGATGTCAAACAGACATCCTTGGGTCACGTTTTCACAATCCCTTTGTCAACTTTTACAATTAAAAATGTGGGGTTTTGTGTAGTTGAAGTTTATACTCTGATTTCATTATGCACTTCTGAGAAATAGAATGAACTGCTTACACTTGTATTAAGGAAAACTCCTGACAGAGACTGTAACGAATTCGTGAGGCACAGAACATTTTTACGAGATAAGTCCTTTCTCCGAAACAAATAATTTTTGCCTGTGTCATCTTTTTCACAAGAATAAAAGACAAATCTGCAAGGAAAGCCAATGCAGTTGTTTGTTTGGAGATTCTTGCAAGGTTAAAATCCTCTCTTTTTAGCTACAGAGACATTGATTAGTCAGTGTGTTTTATTCAAGACGTAATGAATGAAATACTGCTCTTTCTGCTGCTGCCTTTAGTTTACATATTGTTCTACTTTAACTTATTTGTTACCTACAGGTGCAATTCATAGACACTACTGTATTTTAGCAACATTTGCCAGGTTGCTGTATCTGGCCATCTATTTATTTGTTAATCTCCACTAATAATTTTTGAATTCTAAGGCTAATTTCGGTGTTCTTCTGGTGAGAATTGAGGGAAAGGAATGCATTGTGACTTCTGTTGCAAAGATCTCTTTTTAAATCAGTAAGGATACTTTGGTTCCATAATTACATGGTCTGATTTCTTGCCCTGTCTTTACTAGAGTATTATCTTTAAGCAACCACATTTGGTTTAATTCAGATAAATCTCTTAGCATATACATCACTAGAAACAATTATTATATGTCTCCTTTATAGAATGTGGTTGAAGCAGACTTTTTTTGTGAGAATGGGTTGTGTATTGTTTAAGACTTGGCAAACTCTTGGCTCCTATGAGATGTGGAGGAATTGACTCTACAATACCATTCACTAGAATCTTAAGGAACATTGATTCACTGGTGCCTTAAAATATCCAAGATTTAGGGTAGAATTTTGGAATTATCTTTCAGTGTCTGCCAAATTCAAAAAAAACCTTTCCAATGCTGTGTCTATGGATACAGAAAGATATGATTCCAGTATTTTTTAATTTTCCTCTTTTTGTTAGGTTAGTGCTGTTGAATTAGTTCTATGACCCTCTGAATGGTTAATGTGTTTGACATTCAACAGAAACTTTTCATACAAATTTTGGCCTGAAGTTTGAGAAAGATGTTGTTTGGATTTATACTGTACAGGCCAAGCAGTTTAGATGAATGCTGGCTCCGTCCAACACTCTGCTGCACTTTGAAGGATCACTTGGCCTATGAGCTGATTTTGAAGGAGGAATTTTGGCAGTGATTTAGCTTAGCAGTTTTTTTCATTGGGTTTTTTGTTGGTGGTGGTTTTTTGTTGTTTTGTGGGTTTTTTTTTCCCAGACTCCTGTTCCCACTGTCATGTTTTCTGCTGCTGCTCTGTAAGCTGTATATATATACCTTTTAATTAGGAGTCCGTGTTCAATTACTGCTTTGGCATGTTATCAAACTTGTGCTAATTATCCAGCAATAATGAAGAAATGCAGTTTTAAAAAGTTTTTATCTCAGTCAAACCAAAATGAAATATAGTGAGGGAATATGAGGCACTTTTATAGCATGAGTGCTTCTTTTCAGAAGCTTGTTAAATGTTTGTAGGCTTTAACTTAAAGCCTACAGTTTTGGATAAATGTCATCCTTAAGTATTTTTTTTTTCCTGTATTGTGCCTGATTTACTGTTCTATAATAAAAGTCAGTAGACAAAGTTTCTATGTTTAAACAGAATTTCCTGTGTCTGAGTTAGTGCACATTACCACTCGTCACTGGGCTCCACTGTCAGCTTGTATCACTGTTTGACTTCAAGCATTTTGCATTAAATTTATTTTAGATTAGATTAAAAACAAAACAAAGCACTGTGAAACCATTTATGTTGGAAAAGGCCTTTAAGATCATTGAGTACAACCATTAACCCAGCACTGACAAACCCAGCACTAAACCATGTCCTTAATCTCCACATCTTTTAAATCTCTCCAGGGATGGTGATTCCACCACTTCCCTGGGAAGTTCCAATGCTCGACAGCCCTTTCAGTGCAGACATTTTGCTAATATCTAATCAAAACCTCCCCTGGCACAACTTGAGGCCATTTCCTCTTGCCCTATCACTTGCTACTTTGGAAAATAGATTTAATATGAAAAAAAATTAAACCTGCCCCACAAGGAAATGCCCAACCTCCTACTTATTCTACACCTGCCATTCCCGGTTACTGATACTGGAAAACCATTACTTTGAAGATTAAGGTCTTAATTTTTCAAATTTATCTTTGTTGGGGGATTTCTGGGTTTTGAAAAGATTCTACTTTCTGTAGAGGAGATATTGTGAAAATAAGAATTCCCTGACTTAGTAATTTTCAGTTTAGGAAACATGGTCCTTAAAAATCATAGCCTCATGCAGTACTTTTTCTTTCCATTTGATACTACGAAAACCCCAAAAAAAATCTGATTGAGGAAATTTTTTTAAAGTGTTAAGCTTCGATAAATATAATCATATTATTCTATATTATTTTTCCCTAAATATCTATGTAGTTATATATGTATGAGATTGATGTATGAGAAAGGTTCCCCAGTATGTTTCTCTGCAGTTAAAACAGATTAATACTCTGTTAATCAGTGAATTTTAAACTTCAGTGTTCTTCCCATACATATTAAGAAGCTTTACTGATTTTTGCTAGAACAACTTAAATAGAATTAAATATCTGCATCATGTCATGCCTGGTATTTTATAGCTAATGTCCTCCAAAATTCATAGTGCATTTCACTTACAGCGAATCTTTCTTGCCCAAACCATATTTTAAGTGAATACGTTCATGATTTTTATTTATTTCTTTATTAAGTTAATTTGGTTCCTTTTAATCTTGTTTTGGTTTGATTTTTTTTTTTTAAATAAACTTTTAAGCCACGACAAGGAATACTAAATATTCTTTAAATATTCTTTAGGTATTCTTTAAACTAGATGAATATGCTTGGGCTTGTAAATTTACATATAAATATTTATCCATATTGCATCTCTTAAGTTTTGAGAGAACTGAGCTCCCAATATCAACCTACCTAAAAATATCAATAAAACTAACAATATTTATATGTTTATTTCTAAATTATAATTTGCTTGACTTTTGAGGGGACAGTAATGAGTTACTTGTGTTTAAGTCTTTTGAATGCAACTGTAACAAGCAGACTGGTTTATACTTGTTTACTGTCTCTGCTTAGATATTAATAGCTTATCTATTTTATTGTTTCTTCTGCAAGTGTCATAGAAAGACTCTTCTTCAGTATTTGGGCCATTGTGGCACAAAAGTGGATTGTGTTGGTGCTCCTGCATTGTGCATTTCACCCCTGTAACATCTGTTATGCCCCAGAAGGGAGTTTGAACTTTGTGTGACTTCAGCTCTTCTCATCAGGGAAAATGACACTTCAACAGATGTAGGGAACAAATTCATGATGGCACAAAGACTGTTTTGTCTACCTAAAAATAAACCACTCTGTATTCTATAGGACAGAAATTCAGCAAGGAATCCATAATAATTCAAATAAAACCTTAGAACTTTATATCAGAACTGTATTTTCTACTGACAAATCCAAATTAAGGGTAATTTAAAGAAACAGTAAGTTCAGTTATACCGAACTGCTTAATTTATTGTAAAACTTTCTGTCAAGCAATTATAAATATAAACAACATCTCTCAGAACTGTCATACCCTGGAGAAGTGATGCTTTATGATTCAGTAGTAGTCAGCCCACTGTGAAAACTGAGCTCTTAAAATTTAAATTTTGTTTATTGGCTTTTGAGATGCCATTTATCTTTAATATATTTCTACAAAACAAATTGCAGACAAGCATTTAAGGCCATTGAATGGAAGACAGGCTATCATTAGACCATTAATATATCTTTCTCATAAGAAAAAGTTTACAGTGCTTACAGGATATTAGAATTCCTTCTAAATAGGAAACTTTGTGTAGTTTAATAAACTCCTAGAAAAACTGGGGAAAATATCTGAAAGTACATTGAAATGATAAAACATTGAATGAATTGCATTTGAATAGTCTATTTGGATTATATTTTCACTGTAGGTTCTCATATACACAGGAAAAAAAATATTCATTAGCATTCTTTTTGTTCCCAAAGGATTACAAATGTATTAGGTGGTTTTAAACATGACAAGTTTCACAGCCTTTACAAGCTCAACAAGAACATCATCTCCTTTTCAGCGGATATACAAATGGTAGGTTTTCTTCTCTACAGACAGTTCATTTGGATATAAGAGAGATGTGACAGTATGTGGTAAAATCCTATTTTGTTTCTAGCATTTCACTGTGGGTTTTCTGTTTGATGATGATAGTTTTCGTAGCTATGTCATTAGCTTTAAAGGTCATCTCTTGTGTAACATATGACCATGTGTATTCCCTCTTCAAAGGTCCATAGTGTTGGAGTCTTCTTTATTTATGTTTAAAATAAAAAAAAAAAACCTTAGGGGACTTAAGATATTTCCAAACATGGTTTCCAGGAGGTCATTCCGTCTCTCAGGTGCAAACAGCTTAACAGACTTTAATTCAGCTCTGTTTTGTACTGTTATTTTAAAGGAATTCTTCAGGGCAGAGGTTTATCATTCCTCTTTGACTGCTCATGGAAACAACTCAGAGCATACTTTTGCTAACAGAAATATAACTTTATGGCTTGTATAGTGTTTTTTTTTTTTCCTTTTGTATTTCTGATTTTGATGAAGCAGTACTTGAAAGAGTTTAACCTACTGAGGTTTTCAAAAAGAACCTACTAAAGTATTTTCCTAAAGTAAAACACCCTTTAAGTTGGATACTTAACAAGTTCATTGTATATTTAATAATTTATGTTCCATTATTTCAGCTTAGGAGTCCAAATAGATATAAAATATACTCTTAAAAAAAACCACAAAACAAAACAAAAACCCCCCACCTTTTTGTTGTTTCAAAGTCTATTTATAATAGAAGTTGTTGGGAACTTAAGAGGGAATGCATTTCTGCAAAGATAATTTTCATTCGAAGGCCATTCGCTTTTATCTGGGAATCAGTGCACTAACACAGAATATTCTCAGAAGCCTGCACAATGAAGGGTAAAAAGATTAACTGGGTGGATGGTTGTTCTGGAATTGAATTTGATACCTATTAAAAACATACTAATTTCTTCATGCTCAAGGATAGGGAAACCTCATTTTCTAAGCATATTACACATTAAATACTAGTTTAATCATTTGCTGAAAGCAAAACCACATCACCCAGGTAAGTTTTGCTTATTACATGAAGACAAAGAATTCCAATAGCTGATGGTATAACTACTGTCAGAGCACTTATTCTAAACAGAATTAGGACCTTCCCAAGGAAGATAGTCCTATCTTGCAATCACCTAGGTTTTTTTAGAAGCCAGTCCCAGAGCCACCCAAACTGCCTTCTGTTAGTTATCACCCCTTTCCTTAGTTCTGTGTCGATCCCATGCTATGCCTTGTTCTTAATACGTGTGTGCTTTTCTTTTTACTGCCATCCCATTACCCTCTCCCCTTCAATGAGTTTGCATTCCAACAGATTTAGAAAGACCCTTTTATGGCAGAGCGGTCTGGCTGCTCAAAAGTAAATTCCAAAGTGCTTTCAGATCTATTTATGCAGCATAAAAACTGTTCAACTGTATTGTACCAAATTTGCATTGTGCAAACTGGGGCAGAATATAGTATGTTTTGCTATTGGGATCTTTCCAATACAGACAAAAGGAAGCTTTTTGGATTTTTTGAGTGTTTGAGGTGTTTGGGTTTTTTTAAGAAATGGAATTATCAAGAAGATGCTGGATTTAGTTATTAGTTGAAACAGAGATTTACCCAATATTTTCAGATGTTATTTAAATATTGCCTCCTTTTCCTTTTTAGTACCTTATAAACCTTACAGATATGTTTCAAAGTATATTTGTATAGTATACACTTTGAACTTGTTTTAATATATTGCTAAGGGACAGTAGAAGTACAAATGCAAGTCACTAATTGTTACAATTCTTGTAACCTCTCACTGATGACACCTCACTTTTCTTGCATCAGGTGTGTGGACAGCTATGGCAGGTGTGTGATGTTTGTTCTAAAATGTGAAGGATACTACTGCTAATGGGATAAAAATCAATTAGGCTACTAAATATTAGTCCTCATGAATGCAGTCATCTGTCTCTATATTTAACATAACAAATGGACCTCTCATTACTGTTCTTACTTATCTTCCGAAGTGATTTTTAAACCCATTAAGGAATAATTCAGCAGAATCCTCTTAGTGTATTACAAGTGATAATAATTTTTTTATAATGACTTTGATCAAAAGGGATGGGATTGGTTGTATCACCTAGTGCTAACAGTGTTCTTTTATTTTGCAATAAAATTGGATCTGTACCAAAGACTGAGTGAAGTCCTGACCGACTTCAGTTTTCCCAGAACAGCTGTGCTACAACAGGATTACACTCCCCAGCCTTCTACTTGAAGAGATCTTTCACATCTTATATTTTTGAATATTTTTTTTTTCCAATTATCCTTGGAAAAATGGGAATAGGCAGTATTTTGTCAGATCTATCAAGAGGATACCATTTACTTTTGGGTTTGGCTTAACATAGTTAGATACCACCTCTACTGAATTTTTGGATCATCTTCACTGACCTGATTTTCCTGTGTATTCAAAGACCATCAGACCAGTCTGTTACAAACAACTCCCTTTTATATTAATCCATTAGCTGTTACAGTACAGCCATAACTTGAGCTGTGAGTACATCACTGCCAACTTCATCAGAGCTTATAATACCTTAATGCATCTCTGTAGTTCTTGAAACAGATTTGGAAGTAATGTGGAACTTTCTGACTGTGTTGTCTCTTTGCAATATTTTACCTTTAGTAAGTGACAAGTGAGCCTCCTCCTAGCTTCGTATTTGACTTATTTGCCTCACTAATAATAAGCAAAGATTGCTAGAGTAATAACTTGGACAATATTTTTCTGTCTGGGTTGCATGAAACAATATTTTACTGTTTACATGAAGCAGAGCTAGGAAAATGATGAAGCTGGGAAAATGGGACAGATGGTCTTATATTTTTCTGTTTTGTAAATATTAAAGTACCATATGTAGCAAAGAAGACTTCCTTTTGGTTTCAGAGATGTAGCCAGCATGTCTCCATAGAGTTTATAGTTACATTTATGCTAAGAAATTTAATTGGATTTGAACCCTTTGCCAAAACTATGTTAGAGTTTCAAATACGTGTTTAATTGATGAAGGAAAAATACCCTCTTGCTTTTCCACCTCTCCATGCTGTTCCTTACATTCTACTTGACATTCATTACTTAATCTGCTGCATTTACATAGTTTGATATCAGTTATTACAGTTATTGGAATTAAGCAGTGCAATTGTTCTTGAAGAAATACTGCTGAAATGCCGATGTACATATTTCTGAAGCAACTGCACAAGACTGCTAACTGCATTAAAAAAAAAATAAAATAATGTAGTACCAGAGAAATGGTGGCATAGGACCTAAAAAATGAGTCTGTGATGTGAAATAAATGTCTGAGTGCTTGAAATTCCTCAACCTCTGTGTTTATTAGTACCTTAGTTTCCATCCAGCAGTTGTATGTCCTGAGGTTATAGTGAAGCTTTACCTGACAGGTAAACAGAGAAATGAGGCTTAGAGTAGCCTCCTCTGTGATTTATTACTCCTTGGTGCTTATTGCAACATAAAAGAAAACTTTGTGTTAAACTTAGTTCCTTTCCTACAAGTAGGCTTATCTTTTGCTTCTGATACCGTGGATTTAAAGGCCACAGATGAGAATGAGCACAGACTCGTTCTCTGTCAGTGCTCTCTGTGTTCTAAAGGAGCCTTCACCATGCTCCTTGTTGTGCGGAGAATGGTACAAGTCCCTGACCACAAGTCAGCACATCTCATGAAAAATGTTATTTACCATACATGTATTTGATTTTTAATTTATTTTCTTTTTTTTGAAAATAACCAGTTTTGTTAAATTTAGGTTCGCAGACTGATAATGAAGTAATCTGCGGCTTTCTCTGCCTTTTTTTTTTTTTAATGTAGCTTTTGGTACAACTATTGAAGAAAAAATTCAAATCTTGTCTGATTCTTGCTTATCTGGGCTGATTACATGAAAGTTAATAGAAAATCTATCTCATTACACTTTTCTCTTAATTGTATTAGTTGGCACATTATCTAAGTATTATCAATAGGGATTAATGATTTTTTTTCTTGTGCTCATCTTTTCTTGAATTTTTGCTGTCAGCAGAACTGAATAATTGAGGGGTTTAGCAGGTTGTTATTCATAGGTGAAATTTGTCAGGGAAAAAATTTAGTTTGGAGTGTAATACTTCTTATCTCTAAGGATGTTTGTCCTGCTGGACTTTTATGCCAGTTATACAGAAGGAATCTTGGTGAGATTATGATATTCAGTATAAACTATATCTTGTGCTGCGGTTTTCAAAGAGGTCAAATATTTCCACGTACAAAGAATAAACCATAGTTACTATATTTCAAGGCTGAAAGAAAATCCAGATTTTTAGACCAATATTTTTTCTTAACCTTCAGATACATCCCAGTTCTCTACTATGCAGAATACTGAATGAAAATTCAGATTGTTTTCTTCTTTAAAAAAACGAGTCCATTTTTTGCAGTTCAACAACTTCTGCCTTGATTAGGGCTTCAAATTAACGTGATTGATTTTATCTGCTCTTGGCTCATGAACAGTTATTGTTCGATTTTTTAAGATAATGGATGTTCAAGAGAAACAGCTACTTAGAATGATGGTGATGCTGGAAATGTGATTACTGAAGAGTACGTAGTTATTTTACATAATTAACCCCCTCACCAATAATACTGTCTATTTTGGGTAGGTTGTTCCTAGGGTCATGGGACAACAAGATAATTCAAGGTGGAAGGAACTGAAGAAGGTCTCTAGTCCAATCTCCTGCTCAAATCAGGGTCAGACAAAACAGATTGATGTGGTGGGTTAGGCCAAGCCACCACACACTGCCTTGCTCGATTCCTTTAACAACAGCAAGACAGGGATGAAATTAGGAATACTGAGACTGAGAAAACTGATGGGTCAAGGTTAGGATGGGAAAATCATTGGCAAATCATTGTTTGGGGCATAACAGACTCTAGTTGGGGAAATATTTATTTATTGCAGGAGGTAATGCAGGATGGTAATACAGGAGGGTTGGTAATGCAGGAGGTTGGTGTGAGGACATAGTGATTTCTTTCTGTCATTCCTTCTTTTTTAACTCTTTTCTCCCACTGTTCATTCTGCCTAACTCATTTTCTTGGTTCTGTTGTGAGTTATCCACAGGCCTTTTGGGGATGTACTTGTAGCACCTCTTAGAACACCAAACAGAGGAACAAAACCAAAGTGATAGAACTGTGGCCATGTGAGAACAACTCCTCTAACCCTCTCAGCAGTGTCCTGCAGTGGGTGCATTGTGGAGCTAGCTAGAACTGACTGTATTTGTCACAGCATACCCTCTGACCTCCCTCCCACAGAAGTCACCCCTGCAACCAGCCCACTCTACCAAAACCTTGCTATGTATACCCAAAGCAGTTGAATATGAGAAGGTTGTGGGAGGTAGTGTCAGAAGTGTTGATAAAGTCAAAGTAATTGCCACCCAGTATTCTTCTCTCATGCACAAAACTAATAATTTTATCCTAGAAGTCAGGCATGATTTACCCTTTGTCAGTCTATGCTGAGTGTTCCAAATTGCCTTATTCTTATAGAATTTCTGGGTTTATGTGTATTTCTATACCTTTTTCTTTTTTTTTTTTCTTTTCCCCTTTACTTTTGTTCTCGGGCCTCAGATATGAGGCCGTTATCCTTCACGTAACATTTTATTTTGATTGTTTTCTTTACCTCTATAGGTACTTTCGTTCGAAGCGTAACAATGTTTAGCTGAAACTTCAGATTTATTGAACAGATTCTGTGTATGGAATGAAAAAAATACAAAACTTGACAATATAAAATTTAAACTGAAAAATGCACAAGTATACTTATAACCTACTTTATGTTTTTCAGCTTTACTCCAAGTTACAATTTCACTTAGCAAAGTTGAGCTCAGTGTGGGTGAATCCAAGTTCTTCACGTGCACAGGTATGTATTCATTTTACTTATAGGCATGTAATTTTTATTAATTTTTGAACTTCCTATATATTTAAAACTGAATTAATTAATTCATAATATTTAATTAACATAATGCTGTATATTCATATTAACTCATAAGAATTGTGATAAATACTAGGTCTTCATTGACAGCACATTTCCAGTCTGGAATCTCTTCATTTCACATGCTTAATCACTCAGTTTGAATTCGATGTATCAGCATAGGTTGTTTATATCTTTTAGGATGCTTTTTTAGTTAAAATATTTTTACTTGTCTAAACTAGGAATTAAATAAACTACTAGCTTAAGCTTTAGCATCCTCTCCAGCCTGATGAGAGAGATAAAGAATTTTTCTGGTGAGGCAGCTATCAGTCAGGAGAAGAGTTTGCATTTGCAGCTGCCTGACACTGATTCTTAACGTTTCTGAGTTGGCATCTTCCACTGACAGTGACGCATGGCCTGGCTAAACTGACAGTGCAACTGCCTGATGACTTGACCTGTTGATCCAGTGACTGCTGGACAGCCTGTGTCTTCCCTTTAGGAATTTATACCTGCCTGTGGGCTTTTTACTCCTCTTGAATTATTGAGCTGCTGTTTATCCTCTCTCAACAATCGTTCATCCGCCTGCAGTTTTGTCTTGCTTGTCTTTCTACTGACAGTTTGACAACTCTCACAATTTAGCAGTTAGCTGACATTATACAATCATAGAATTGTTTAGGTTGGAAAAGACCTCCAAGATCATGGAGCCCAACTTTTGACCGAACCAGGTCAATTAGATCATGGCTCTAAGTGCCACATCAAGTTTTCCCCTGAACACCTCCAAGGATGGTGATTCCACCATCTCACTGGGCAACCCATTCCAATGCTTGACAACCCTTTCCATGAAGAAATTCTTCCTGAGTTTTCTGTAAATTCCTGTCGCTGCATGGACTGTGCATTGGATCAACTTGTGCACTGCATGATGTCCTCCTGAACTGCTAAATCTGGGGTGTTTTTTGGTTTCGTTTGCAGCCATTGGTGAGCCTGACAGCATAGACTGGTACAACCCCCAAGGAGAGAAGATCGTTTCTAGTCAGAGAGTGGTTGTTCAGAAAGAAGGAGTTCGATCACGTCTCACCATTTACAGTGCAAACATAGAAGATGCCGGGATATATCGGTGTCAAGCAACAGATGCTAAAGGACAAACTCAAGAAGCTACTGTAGTTCTGGAAATTTATCGTGAGTAAAATACTGTCATTAACAAATGAAAGACTGTGTTCTAAAAGCCACTAATATAAAGAAAGGAAAGCCTATAAAAATGTCTTCCCAAGCTCTGGTCTTTTTCTTGCAAATAATTGGATCTCCTGCAATTTAGTTAGTAGATATTATGACAAATACTCAAATTAAATGGATGGTCACTTAGTAATACCATAGATCACTTTTTCCTTGTGTTTTAGAATGTCATATTAGGAGGGTGCACTGTATGCTCCTCAAAGAAAGAAGTAAATATGAGAAAAAAGTTAAGAAAAAAGAGTTGAGAAAAAAGATCAACATAATTCTTCCTAAAATATATCTATGATATATTACAAATATGTGCATAAATAAAATTTTATTTTTATATGGATGAAAGTTATTATTGCTGGAAGTACAATATGTGACAATAAAAAAGTGGAGTTTTTGCTGAATTACTTATTTTTATGACAGTCTTTTGATATTCTTGGCCTTATAATGAAATTTTGACATAAAGCATTGACAAGCTTGGGGTGATAAGTAACCAAAATGCATTTCAATTGCAAGCAACTAATTGAGGAATATATTTGAAAAATAAATACATTCTACTGTTGTAAGGGATTGTCTGAGAGAATAGTTGTTAGGTTTTCTCTCACTGTGGTTGAGTAACTTTACATTGTTCCATATTCTTCAGATCAATCAAAAATGCCTAGAAGCAGTACATTAAACAAACTCAGTGAATATGTAAGGAAGGTCTTTGTTGGTGAAAGGATGGGCCATATGCCAGAAACCTTTCAGCTGAGTTAGTCTCTTATTTCATTAGAGAACAGTTTTTTTAAATGCAAGGAACTACAACGAGACAGAAAATACAGAGTAGAACAGTAAAGCTCTGCTTCTGAGGGGTACAGATAACTCAGACAACAAAAGACATACAATTATAAAAACATGTTTTGATAAAAGAACCATATAAAGGGTGATAGCAGTTACAAGTGATTACATGATGGCTTGAAAGCTGGCAGTTCAGAGGAATTCAAGTTTGGGGGAATTCATTTGTATGCATAAAACTGCTAGTTTCTCCATTAACAGACTGCTGAGCAAGGTGAAAGTCTTTTGAAGTGTTTGCATGTCGTAATTTTGATAATTCTGAGGTCACATAAACCTGAAAACCCACAAAAAAATGTCAAGGTTTGTGGGAACTGACACATAAAAGAATCCTTATTCATATTTGGGATGTATGGTAAAAAAAAAGAGAATAGACTCACTAACTAACTGTTGGTTGTCTTAGAGCCTGGCTCAGGACTCACTGACATCTATGAGAGGTTTTTTTTCTGTCTTACATATGCTAAAATATTTCAAACACTTCATGCAAAACTATATAAGAGCTGTATGTAACAAAAGTGTGTCCACCTGCTGTGGGAACTGTGTGGATTGTTTGAGCCTGTATCAATTAAAAAAAAAAAATAGAGGTGAAGCAGCAGCTCTGCTTTATGTTCTCCGAAGTGTCCTCTGAAAGATAACTGGCCATCTTTGACCTGAGAGAGCATAGATTGGTTTGTTTATTTTGTGTGCAAGAAATTATTGCAGATTTTTTTTTTTTTTTCTTGTCGATTGGTTGGTTTCTGCATTAGGTCTGGTATGAAATCATGGATTAATACCGTCTTGGACTTCCAACACTAAACTGTAATAATACTGAGTTTATTCAACCCACAAATACAACCAAATATCTTTTCATTATTTGGGGTTGGAAAAATTAAAAGCCTACTATAAGGCCTAAAAATTCTTGTTAGTTCTTAAAAACAATGCTACAGTTTCATATGACTTCATAATGGTTTTCCATGTAATTTCTCACTGGCTTTTGAGGTTTTTTTGCTTTACTCAACTGATATTTTTCTCAGTCAGTGAAGCTAAAATTCTACTTTGTTAGGTAGTTTTCCAAATTTTAGTGCTTTTTATGGAAGTTTTGATAGAATAAAAGCATGAGGTTTTAATTGAATAATAAAATAATGAGGAATAATAAACAAAAGAGAGTAAATAGATTAATAATATGAATATATAAACTTATAAGACCTAGAGTTTCAAAACTGGGCTCTGGAACATTGAAAACAATGAAAGTACATTTATAAAACATGAAAAGTTTATGAAAAGAAACAAAATCTTTCATAATAAAATATGATTGTAAAATATTTTTACAGACAGTGGAAATTATATGTCTAGGACCATTTGAGTCTTATCTGGGAAAAATATATTATGGAAATAATTCTGTTTTATCACAGTGAGAAGGCATAATAGTCCCATTTATCTGATTTGATGTCACATGTAATTTTATTGCTGAGTGAACTGCAAGACACCTACTGTATTCTGCTTTTTTTTTTTTTTTTCCTTTTCAGAAAAGCTCACTTTTCGAGACATAGTGTCTCCACAGGAGTTCAGGCAGGGAGAAGATGCAGAAGTTGTTTGCCGTGTTACCAGTTCGCCTGCTCCCGTTGTCAGCTGGTTGTATCGGAACGAGGAAGTCACAACTATTGCTGACAGTTAGTATTTTGGTAACTCTTTCAGTTATACATTCCAATTAATATTTAAACATTATTGTAAAAGAAGATTAATCACATTATGTGGGGGATTTTGATTAGCCCACGAGTTTGTGTGATTTAAGCAGGTTCTGTGGCATATAGGGAATATATGATGGTTTCTTTCATATGTCTTTATTTCCAATTGGGAATTCTGTCTAAATGTAACATGAGGGTCCAAATGCCCAAAAGGTTCATGGGAGCTCCTTCACAGGAACTCTTCCTGGTCTACCTTGTATATAGGAGTTGAACATACGTTTCAAACACGCAGATGTGCCTCACTGTGCACATAAAGCAGTGACACTGATCACACACTGCATTGACTTTGGGATACCTGCTCAGAGAATTCCAGGTGGAACGGCTTTCTACACTGTTGTGAGAGTTTGTGTTGGGGTAAGTTACCCTTTGAGTTACAAGCAACTGGGGATACGAGTAATCTTCTTAGGCTAGACTGATAAAGCCTAGGTGAAGAGAAACCCCACGTTCCTCATATACAAGTTTTAAGCCTCTAGAGAGACAATTAGTTAGGCATTTAGAATTTCTTTGACCTACTGCCTCAAAAACTGTGAATTGTTTGTCAGTGCTACCTCAACAGTCAGATAGGCTTTTATGGAAAATGGGACTTTCCACATTTCCTGGAAATGGAAGTAGCTTTTTCACTGAACTACCTTATCCACCTTCTCAAGATTTGCTTCTGCATGTAATGAAACTGGAGGTAGCAGTATGCACTTAAAATTATTATAATTTAAAAAATTAATTACTACTTTTATATAAAAATGAAAATTAAAAGTTTATTTGGTATCTTATGAAATAAACAAGTGTTAATAATTCATTTCCCATTTTCTAAGTTTGATTATAATATAATGTATATAATTTTGTCTGTATGTAGACAGTACTGGTGGTAAAAAAAGACCCAAAATATTTTTTTTTGTGGTATAACAAGTTTACTCATAGAGATGTCTATTCTTGTTTCCATTATATTTCTTCAATGAAAGTTGTAAAATTATCCAACCAACACTTACAGTTTTTGTTTCCTGTTACTAAGGAACAGAAACCCTCCTGAACCCTCATTTATCCAGTGTTTTAAAGAAATAAATATGACCTCTAGCCCTCTCGTTCTTCTGACACATTAAATATTTATGTTAACAAAAAAAAAAAAAAAAGAAAGCAATTAATTTAAAGAGGGACTGGGTCTCACCTTTTCAAAACATTTGGAGGCATGGTTCTCTGGGAATTTTGTAGAGGCAGGAAAGAAAAAGATTATATAATTTCTATGTGGTAGTGTGTGAAATGGCATTAATGTTCAAGCATGAGCTTATTAACCAGACATAATTCACGTACATGTGTTGAGGACATTGATGTCCTGTACACTTCTATCAGGTGAAGCATAATTAAATTTTCTTTTCTCATTTATCTCTTTATTTTATGATAGAATTCTTGCTACTGGAACAGAAGTCTCTTGGTTTCTAGTTAAAACTGAAAGATAGTAAATCGTGTCATTCTCCAGTGCTGAAAGGATGACACTGGTACAAACAGAACAAGAAAGGCAGCTGAATAACAAGTATGCAGGTTCTTCAAAACCCACATACATGAAATGCAGGGAGTAATTCTCCTCAAAAGATTCCATTAATGTTGACCTTGGCCAACTTCCAGACACCCACCCAGCCACTCTGTCACTTGCCCTCCTCAACAGGTGGGGTGGGTTGACCCTGGGTGGATGCCAGCTGCCTACCAATGCTGCTTTTTTTCATGGTCAGTTGTCCTCTTCAGCTGGCCAGGGGAGGGAAAATATAAAAAAAGGCTCATGGGTTGAGATAAGGATGGTGAGAGATCACTCACCAATTGTCATCATGGGAAAACAGACATGACTTGGGGAAAAAAATAATTTATTATCAATCAAATCAGGGTAGGATAGTGAGAAATAAAAGCAAATCTTAATATCTTCCCCACACACCTCCCTTCTTCTGGGGTTTAATCTCTGTTCTGGTACCTGGGGCACCTCCTGTCCCTGCTTGTGCACTGACCTTGGTGTCTGGAGGGTTCTTCCTCTCACACATTCTCACTCCTCTCTCCAGCTGCACTTGCTCTTGCATAGTAACTTTCCCCTTCTGAAATACATTCTCCCAGAGGTGCTACCACTGCTGCTGGTTGGTCCGGCTTTGGTGTTGGGATAAAGACAGGGAGATCACTCTTGAATTCCCAGCACAAGCAAAATGGATTTGGATTGGGGAAAATTAATTTATTGCCAGTTAAATATGGCTGGTTAGTTAAACACAAAGACAGAATTAAAGCAACACCTTCCCCCTCCTTTTTCTCAGTCTTAAATTTACTCTTTCTTTGCTGACTCCAGGGAGAGAGGGGAGATCGGGGAACGGGGGTTGTGGTCAGTCCATAACAGCTCTAATGTGAGTCCCTTTGGTGGGTTGCAATTGTTCAGGAAAAACTTACTGCAACATGGATTGCTCTTTCCTGGGACCAACCCATCAGCCTGTAAACCCAATGCACTAATCCAGGCAGAAAGGAGAGGAAAAGTTAAATTTGCATCCACTTTACTCTTGCGGATTATAATTTTGCTGCTGCATGTGCAGGAGACTGCGTGCACGGTTGTTCAGAACCTGATTTTTGTGATGAACATCAGCTACTCAAAAAGACCACCTAGTTTCAGTTAATTGAGGCCTATGCAGAAAATAGAGTGGGTTTTTTTTTTAGATAACATCATTTCTACGTAGTGTTAGACTGTGGTGAGATACATCTTTGACTGAGTAAGAGTGACTAAGGAAAGGAATGGGGGGAGGGAAGGGGGAAAGCAAGCTGAAAATCATTAAACTTAATGGTGTAGAATGGGCACAAAGCTACTTGGTGTCTAGATAGAAGAAGAAGCAGCATTTAGTCGTCTATTTTATTAAAAATTACTCAATTTATATTTTCAATATTTTTTCTGTTAAATTTTTTTAGATATTCTACATAGGTACTCATGAATATTCCACTCATTTTACAATTACTGTAAATTTAACTTAAATTGGATGACTTCTTTGATAATTAAGTAGGGAGTTATGGGTGGAAAATCCATACTGAAATTTAGGAAATGGCAATGTATTTTGGAATGAGAAAACCCCCTAATTTCTTAGCTGACATTTTACTTTTAAATCAACAAATGTTTTCTCAATGAGCATTTATATTGTACAGAGAAAGTACAACAATACGCTTCTGTAGATTGAAAATGAAGGCACAGTTCATATCTCTTGTTGAAATCCTTTTAAAAACAGACTAGTGATGAAATGGTTCTACACCTTGCTTTGCTGGAGTGAATGAAAACTAATTTGCCCCTGGGATGAATAAAGACCAGATTTTTGAAAGCCATCTCCATCTCTCCCTCCTCCCAGAAAACCCTGATGGCTGAGGCACAGTTGGCTTCTCTTGATGACTCTCTATAAACTAAGATTTTAATGATTAGATTTCAGAAAACCAAAAATCTGCCTCTGGCCTATCAGTTTAAATTGATTAATTCATAGCCAGACAGAAAACCAATGTAGAAAAAAAAAAATTCTCTTCGATATGTATTTTGTATTACTAGTTTAAGGTACTCATGTTATCTTGATTTACTAACTCCACTTAATCTCTTATTTGCCTTTCTAGATCGATTTGCAGTATTAGCAAACAATAACCTCCAAATTCTTAAAATCAATAAAAGCGATGAAGGAGTATACAGATGTGAAGGAAGAGTGGAAGCAAGAGGAGAAATTGACTTTCGGGACATAATTGTTATTGTGAATGGTAAGGAATTTAAAAGGTGAATTGACTTGTTGTTCTATTTGATTATTAGATCCCATTTTAACATATATCAGCTTCTAAAAAATACTGATTAAACTCGTTAACATAATTGTCATGTCTGTTTTGTATTGTTTTCCTATAAATGTAATTGTTTAATATTGAAAAAAAATCTAGTCTATTGGGTAAATAGAATTCATTGCATTTCACAGTATCAGTAAATATAAATATGTAAAACCAGGTTGTTGTTATTAATCATTCACAGAAGAATAACAATTACTGCAAGACCTGAGTAGTAGATTATGGCAGTTCTGTTCACCCTGTATTTTTCAATGTTATGTCATTTACAGTTAAACTACAATTGATTTTTCGTAATTATTCACGTTCACTGCATTAACATACTTTATGAACTGTTCCAAAAATCATGGATACATCTTATTAAGACTAAAAGTCTTAGTTATAGAGTTTTTAGATTTTATTTTTATAAAGAATAAAATATGTAAGGAGTTACCTAAAATTTGGAATTATACATTTTATAAGTTTATAACAAACCTCTAAGAAGGAAAATGAATGAATTGAGACAAGACGGGGCATTTTACTCAACCTTCCTTAAATTCAGGGTTGACCTGTTGAAAGATAAATATCTCTTCATATATTGCCTGGAAAGGACACAGTTCATAAAGGTCATTTTTTATCTATGCCCTCTGTTTAATGTCAGTCTTGCAATGAAATTTTTTCCACCGTGCCTTTTATGTTCCGAACCTTGAATGCTTTGCCCTTGACTGGTCCTTCTCGGCAAACCTCAGTTTACAGAAGTCATTATGTAAGTTGAATTCTCAGTTAGTGTCAGCAGAAAGAGCAGGTTCTGGCAGAGGTATTGCTAAATCCCAGTAGTCACACAGCAGACTTTGAAGCAGAATTCTGTAGATTGTTGTGGGTAGCTCATTCTGGTGCTGCATTACCCCCACTCCTGGTTATCTGCAATTCCAACAGTGCATCCAGTAACATTTAAAATGCTGAATGAGATTTTCTGCTGCTGCTATTGATGTACATGGGTGTGATTCTAACTTCTGATCACCGTTCATGTCTATCTGATATTTAAATACACTTGAGCTGAGAGAGAGCCTGTGTTTAAGCTAAAATACTACTTTGCAAACTGTGATTTGACTTCACATCATTTATTGCTACATTAGAAACACAAATTGGGTTCTTCAGACATTTATTATGACTCTAGACTAGAATGCTAACACTCACTTCTAAATTTCAGTGTTGGGAGGAGAAGTAGTTGCCAAATGAGTGATTCTGACATGGTTGCCCATGTAGAATGGCATCAATTAAGAGCTATTTTCTGCCTCATTTGTAGTAATAAATAGGTTTTCCTACATAAAATTTAATGTATAAAACTCGGTCCAAAATAGCTTTTAGAGTAATACCCAGAAATAAGTGAAAATTGTAGTGGTCTTTGGTTCACACTTTAGTTCAATCTGATATACATACAAGAACAGAATCAAAGATAAACAGATGTCTTCCCAGTAATAATGAGGAGAAAAATAATCCCATTTCATTGTCATTGCCGTACCTCTTAGAAGATTAAAGCACTTAAGTAATGTGCTTAACCAAATCTGAGTTCTGTAGTTCTTATTTGTGAGCAGCAAAGAACCTGCTGCTTCTGGCAAAGAATTAGTTCATCTCCTCATATTCCTAAGTGTATTTTCACTTAGAATGCACTGAAAAGTAGCTTAAAATAGCTAAAATGTATTAAACACTTTCTAAGCAACACTTTTTTTTTTTTTTTTGGAGATGGAGAAATGCTGTTGCACACCACATGGTTTTTGTATGCTGAGTAAAGGCAATTTTAGATAGGAGAGAAGTGATCGATGAAAAATAGTAAAACATACCATAAACAAGTGTGAAAAGCGCATAACAACATAGACTTTCTGATCACTGATAATTCTGGTACATGATTTTATGATAATTTGTTATATTTAAGGTTCAGAAGCTGGAAAGGCTTCTGAAGTAGAAAACTAAAGCTGAAATATTTGGTGCAAAGCAACAGAAGTTGATTCTCAATGTTTGATGAGAAAAACCTGTTGAAGTACACTGTGAAGGCAAAAGCAAATTCACTTGGATTGTCTGTTTCATCTTCTTTTCTCTAGTGAAGTGTTAAGGTAAAAGGGATAACACTGAATAATTCCAACAGGATGTTCTTGCTAGCAGAGACCTATATTTTCTGAAACTCTAATCTCCTTCTCCCTTTCCTCTTGCTTTCTGTGACAGTCTGCCTTTTACACATATCCTCGTCCTTCCCATCTCCTGGGATTGTTTTTAGTTTTATGTTTCACAGAATCATGGAATGGTTTGGGTTGGAAGGGACCTTAGAGATCATTTAGTTCCAACCCTTGTGCCAATGCAGAGACACCTTCCACTAGAGCAGTTTGCTAAGAGCTCCATCCAAGTGGGCCTTGAACACTTCTTATTTGCTTGTTAGTCAATGGTAACAGACTTTTGACAGTCGTATTAAAACTACCAAATTAAAAGATATGTTTAATAGCAGCCTGTGAGTTGTGCTGTCTCAAATATTATTGCTATTTTTTCTGTAGGGTAGAGATTCTCTGGGACCTGTTACAATTTTAGTAATAACTTCAGTAATAACATATCAAGAACAGAAATCATTTGTCACTCTCAGAACACAATTACAGTTTTTGGAAATAGGAATAGGTTGTACCCATTGGGTTCTTTCACGTTTCCTCTTTGAAAACTGACAGTGCTCCTACCCAGGAAGTATGCAAGAATTCAGTAAAAAAATAAAATATTCATAATCAAAACTCCTGCATATGGACAGTTGTTTTAAAAGCACTGTCTGACATCAGTCAGACAATGTATCAGACAATACATACGTAAGTTTAATGGCTTATGTATGTATTGTCTTATATATGTTAGGTATAACCCCAGTCATCTTAGAATCTTCCTATGAAAGTTGAAGAGCTGCTGAAAAAGAATTAAAAAAATTTATTCTATAGAAAAAAGTGCTACAGATATCCTGATAATATTAGAAGTCTTGTGTTTAAAAAAAGTAAAGAAATACGTGTAAAAGTGTTTCATATCTTGTCTTGATTCCTAAGTATAACTATAAATTCCCAAATTAGCAAAGGATCCTATACTTTAAATTTCTCCAGAAACACACAAATTATTCTATTTTTGATTAACAGCACATAATGTCTTATTTTTTCCAGTTCCCCCTGCAATTATTCTGCTACAGAAATCCTTCAATGCCACTGCAGACCGAGGAGAGGCAATAACTTTTTTCTGCAGAGCCACTGGATCACCTCCACCTGAAATCAGTTGGTACAGGTAAGTTCATTTGAGGGCTGCTCGTCAGGGCACATTGTTTTTATGCCTCACAGTTTTCTACCACAGTCCATTAGCTGTGTATCCTTAATTTCTCCTGAATTTTAGGAGCATTGGCTGTCTGTTTCTGTTGTAACTGCTAAAGCTAGATTAAGCATTAATAAGTGAATGAACTTGAACAAATTCAATTGCACTCAGGTTTACCAGCAAGTGAAATAAACATAAAAAGTAACAAAAATACCATATTGTCATGATTTCTTCGTATGTGAGTGGAAACAAATAAAGCTGAAGAAATGAGTCCATTTCTCAAAAACAACACAAGAAAAATGTAACAACAACTTTTGCACATTAACATATCAGGTAAAAACATAGGCATTTGTGCGATAAAGAACTGTCCAATGCAAATCAACAATACTGGTGAAAAAGATAACATTTTTCCCATCTGTAAAAATAGATTCTAACCCCAACTCTCCATGTTAAAGAGCTTGAGAGGAGCTATGACTTTAGACACCTATGGAACAAGGGAATTTTTCATTGAATAAGTTTCAGTGTAATTTAATGCAATTTTAAAAGGGTAAAATGCTTTGAAAATGAAATTGCTTTTAAAGCTCATGTGTGGTTTTTTTGATTTTATCAGTGGCATGAGCATAGTACAGCTATGTCATTTGGGAACACTTACCATATAACATTTGTAAAAATTTAAATATCTATACACTCTGTGTTCTTTCTGTTTGAACAAAGATATGCATCGGTCTTGGGATATAAAGTATCTCAACACCTCATACCAGTGCACATTTCTATTTTAGACCTGAATAATTTGCATCTACTTATATTATTTCAGGTGAATTAAAAGGTCATTCCATTTGCAAAATGGGTATAGAAGGAATTTCCATTAATTCTTAATCTCCTTTGGAACCTTTGAGCAATGTTAGATTAAGGTTATCTTCCTTTGACTGATACCTTCATCTCAGTATGCCAAACACCAAATGTGAATTCAGATTTTTCTCTTGTGCAGTCTGAATCCCAGGAAATGTAAATAAATAGAATGCAAAGTTAAGGAATTTAATGTATCTTAAAATTCAAAATTTAGTGAAGAGGAAGAAAAAGAAACCCAGAATATGTAGAGCCCAAATTAAAGAACTGATACTGAATTCAAGATACAGTTTATTATTCCTTGTATTTAATGTCTTTGAAGTAATTTTTTGCAGTGGCTCTCTTACCTAAACAAAAATCTTAAGAGTTGCCTGAAATCTGCTATCCTAAGTGGGTTTGGTATAAGACAGCCAACATTATGGTGTATATATTGTTAAGAAAGAATGCATACATTTCTGCAGTTTGTGGATATCTGTGTTTACAGTTGTGGGATTTTACTCATGTTTTATGAATATATGTTATATGATTATATTATAGATATATATATAGATAGATATATAAAAACATATAATATATAATTATATATATTATATATATTTCATAAAAGTTGAAGAGCTGAGTTTTCTAAACCATTCATTAAATATTTTTAAAAGATTTTATGAAACTTCACAGGCTTGTGGACTGGATAGTGAGTATTAAATGTAGAAGTTTCTGTTCTGTTCCCATTTCAGGAATGAGGAATATTGGCTAATGTGCTTCCCTTCCCTGTTGGGGTTTTTTTTTCCCTTTCATTCTCTTTTTATTTTGTCCTATTAGATTGTAAATTCTTGCTTTTATATTTCCTGAAAGTGAGAGGTTTTTAAAGTGGTAGGTGGAAAAGGCCCCTTATCAGTGTGATAGGATATTATTATTGATATGTAAACAGGGAAAAAAGATAGAGTAGTGAAATTATTTTTCCTAGAGGAAGCAAAAGTTTCTAAATTCTATTACAGTACTAAATTTCTGCATCAAATTTCTAAATTCTCTGTTCTGAACAGTTTAGGTTTTTTTTCACCAACATATTAATGTATATACCAATGTAACATAGCCAGTTAAAAGAATTCAGAATCAGCTGATCTCTTTTCCTTGTCTTTGGTCTTACTTAGCAAATATGTCAAGATAAAGACCTTTGCTTTCTATAAGACTTTAGATGCTTTTACTTTAGAAATTAGACTGAACATAGAAAAACTAGATCAACATAATATTTTTTTGATTTTGAGAAAAATCTAAAAGGCATTGTCAGTGGTAGAAAAGTCTGTCAAAACTGATATCATTGTGCTTGTCATCCACTGAAAACCTAACTGAATCAGTTTATCAGAATCAATGGCCAATTATTCCTGATTTCATCTTGTTTAGTTTACTTTCTGATGTTGAATATAAGTTGATAGTAACCTCAGTTTTAAGTTTCTATTTAAATAAACAAGTGGAATTACGCCTTGAACTTGCTTAAATTTTAATACTGATTTTGGAAGGATTGTAATCTTTGTTAAGGGCAAGTTATGGAAATAATGTTCAGTTTTATACCCAACTGTACCTTTTATCTTTGTGAGTTCAGTCAATTTATTTAATTTGCCTCAGGTTAACCATTTGTAAAATGGGCATATGCAACAAAGTGATTTAATGGAAGTCTGTTTTCTGAATTCTCAGAATAGCTAAGTATAGCTAATAGCTTCAGAAAGATGAAAACTATTATCATAGGGAATAATCATACCAATTTTTGATGTGTCACTGCAAAACATTCGAAAGTATACCAAGCTGAGGAAGAGTTCTGATAAAAAGGGAAGGATTTGTACTCCATCCTACTGGAGTATTTTAATTAAAGGTATAGAAAGTACATTCGTGTCTATTGAGGTGTTTCATCAAGATTAAGGACT
This sequence comes from Empidonax traillii, assembly GCF_003031625.1. NCBI lineage: Eukaryota > Metazoa > Chordata > Aves > Passeriformes > Tyrannidae > Empidonax > Empidonax traillii. Next base: position 260,235 of record NW_020955369.1, on the reverse strand, counting down.
TGTTTTATACCCAGTTCAGTGTTCTTGTGTTACCTTTTAAAATGGACCCTCACACCAATTATTCGCTCATTTTGTCTACTGAAGTTTCTTTGGCAAGGACTGCAGAATTTGTATTTATCCAAAAGGAGCCTTACCTTGCTTACACTCCACTGATATTTTAGTCAATTCAAAAGTAAATTCTCTTGATGTTTCTTTTGTTTCCTTTTTGGTTTCCAATGAACTGAGTTTAACAAGTCAGCTGCAGCTAGGGCATAAAAAATATATGTATTTTTAAAATCAGATGATAGTACTATTAAAGTGTCATGTATTTCTCTGTGTTGACTGTAAGCAAGGTGATGAACAAATAGTCTTAACCTTTAAACTCTATAAGATAGTAGATAATGTGTTCTTGCTTGAACTGTTTACATTGACCCTTTTCATTTCCAGGTGCTGACGATGTTTAAGATTTTGTCAATTTAAAATAAATGCATCTGAACTAATGTCTTTTTTTTTTTTCTTAAAAAATGCTTTAGTTCAGTTAAAAATTAGTCATTTTGAAATACCTAGGCCAGAAGAAAAGTCAGCAAGGTTTAGCTGCTACTCTATTTAATATATACAGAGAAAGAGAGAATGGATATTTCATGGACCAAGAGAATCTAATTCTTTTGCCATTTAACTGATATCTCTACTGAAGCTGATATTGCATTAATGTAAAGATACCCTTCAGAGAAGCAACGTTCTAATGGAATTAAATTAGCCAGGACTGAAAGATCTTTATCTTGTACATGTATATGTACATGAAAGTCATGAACTGGAAATCTTTACTCGTGTGAATAGTCCTGCTGAAAACATGATGATTGTTTACAGTTATGGAGATAAATGACACTGGTAAAGTTTAGCTGGATCAATTTCCTGATCTTTACTGACAGGACTTAGAATTATCTTACAAAAGAAATAATCTGCTTTAAATGTGTAATTCATGTTTTCTTGTTATCCAATATCAGCATCAGTCTGAATCTCCCCTGTTCACCGGAGGGTCCAGAGAAATGCTCATTTCTGCTTAAAAATTGCCATAGATACCAGTGTTGGTTGGGAAAACAGGCATCTGGAAATTACTTCTAACCTTGAATATCGACTTTTGGCTCCTAAAAGAAATCACTGAGGAGTTTTTTGTTGTTGGGGATTTTTTTATGGTTTGTTTATTGCTGTGTGGGTTGGTTTTTGTTTGTTCTGGTTCTGTTTTTTTTCTGTGAGACCACCTAATGTGGAAAATTAGGCTGTTATTGGTCTATAAACAATTTCTATGATTTGCTTTTGAAAGAAAATGAACAAATATCACAATGTCTTGAAGTTGACAGCTAAGTGGACCAGAGTTATTTACAAAAAATGTTACTAAAATTCAAGCTATATAGATACCAGAAGATTCCTACTAACAGATATTAACGCTCCTAAGAAATAAGCAGTATCCTCCCTTTTAAAGAAAATATAATGTCAGGAATTATTATGAAATATTAATAATTATTTTTAGATTATAATCAAAAGAAAATAATTCTTGCTTAAATCTTGAATTAAATTTAGACGTCCAAAACCAGGTGCAATGAGCAGAATAGAATATTTGAGTAATTTATATTATTTTTATTTTAAAATAGTCTGTTTTCAATAAATTGGCATTGACAGCAGGATTATAAGTGCTTATGAAAATCAAGCAATTTTTAGATAGGTGTTTATAAGAAGGGACTGTTGATGAACCAACAGAAATAAAATCAAAGAAACCTTTTACAAACTGGGCAGAATCAGAAAAATATTTTAAAAGTTAAAATTACAGTCTTGAAAAAGAAGCTGTGTGTGCATGCCAAGGTGCTCAAATGGAACGGTCAAGCCTCGCTCAGCCCTCAGAATTGTTCACAGGTTTTATTATTTCTGCACCATCTGGTCAGAACTCATTCTAACATCTGGAGACATGCCTGCTTACTAAGTTGTGGCTGGCCAACAACAACTGAGAGGAAACAAATTGGAAGGGTTCTTGATGTGCCAATAGGCTCTACGTGTATGTAATCTAAATTTTTTAGAAGGTGCTAAGTTTTTAGTACTGTGAACTACAGCAGTTACACTTACAAAATATGTTTTTAAATGTTTCTCACATACAAGTGTGTATTTAACCAATTTCCTTCTTCCCTTCCTTGAGTGTAAACCATATGTTAGAGTTCTATTCACAACCATTTTTGTAACATTAGGTCAATTGTAACATTTAAGAAGAAAGATACTGTAGTATTTTTAATATATATTTATTTTATAACCTGACAATAACATTGTGCAGCTGGGGTCTTGAACATTAAGATGCAGTTCAGAACGCGTTGCTTGTGTCTAGAATGTGCACATTCTTATGGTAAAACACTGTGATCCTGAATACCAATTCTTACCATCCTAAAATCAACTCCCTTCTTTACATTTTGCCAATTGATGCATTTTTAAGGCCAGCACATGAGCAGTCTCTTCTCTCAAATATTATTTTCAGCATATTGATGCTTTCATAGCCCATCATTTCAGAGGTTTGGAACTACTGGTTGAGTTATACATTATTCTTTTTTTTTTTTTTTTTTTTTTTTAGGAATGGTAAACTTATTGAAGCAAATGAAAAATATGTGCTGAGAGGAAGCAACACAGAACTAACAATAAGAGATATAAAAAACATCGATGCGGGTCTTTATATCTGTAATGCTAAAAACAAAGCAGGAAATGACAAAAAGCAGACATTCCTTCAAGTTTTTGGTAAGTACTGCATACTATGTTCCATCCTGCCATTTAAAACGTAAACAGGAGGGAAATGAGGTGATAAGTCATAATTTTCAGTGGAACAGTATTCCTTCAAGGTGCCTACTGATGCAGCAAATCACCCCCTGTATAACTTCACAGTTTCTTTCCTCCCTGCTGGCTACTTTAACCTTTACACCTGAGTTTAATTTTGAAAGGCTTTTCTGCTATTCAGATACAGTACCATAGAGTGTTAAATTATTAATTCACTCTGGTTTTCCTTTAGAAGTTGTCTACTTGCATGAAAACCAAGAAGAGAAAAAGGGGGAAATTCTGAAAGAGAAAACCTGGCTTAAAAAGAAAACACCACGCAGAGATGTTCCTGATTTTTTTAATTTGTGGGTTTTTTCTTGACTTTTATTTTTTAAGTGGGTAATTGAAAATGTAGTCACGAAAATATTGTCTGATCTGAGTTTCAGAGGATAAAAGTAATAACATCAAAACTCTTATTTCTCTTTCTGTACTCTTCCACCCAATCTGTGTTAATGATTCTCTCTGTCACATAGAACTGATAATTTATTTGAAGTTTACCTATAACCTGGTGAGAGTAGGCATCTCTGAGAATGTAGAAAACATCCCTCAGAATCACTATGCAGGAAAAAAGCTGTAGCTCACTTATAAAAAACCTACAAAAAATGAATTGTTTGGGAGGTTTTTTTACGTTAATTATAGCTAGTAGAAGAGAGAAAGACCATTTATACTTGAAGAGTTAAAGGTTGTACTTAAAACCATGGGGAATCAACTTTCCAGTTTAAAAAAGAAATAGAATTAATAATTCTATGTTAAATATTAAGTCCCAGTTAAAACTAATAGTAATTTATGCAAAGTGAAACAGTTCTAACAGCAGAAGGTAATCTGGTCATTTGTATTGGAAGAGTTTAGCTGTTGGATTGGATAATATTGTCATTTGGGATCTGGGAGCCTGAGCCTGAAGGGGGAATACAGGGGATAGGGAGAAGGAAACACCACAGTAAGAGTGAGTATTTCTTGTATACATTCTCTCATCTTTTAGCAACCAGTTTGCTGGGGACTCCCTGGAAAGCTTAATCCAGGTGTTTTAATAGACACTACTGGTTGGTTTAATCCATTTTGAACCTACACATCCTTTTTGCTTCCATGACATCATAAACTCATAAATTACTTATATCATTTCTTGCTGGCCTGAAAAGTAATTTCTTATGTGTAAGTGTGGAGCCTCTTAATCTCTTTGGCTGATAATTATCATTTTAAGATAAAAAGTGCTGAATAATTCCTTAGATTCTTTGTATCAAATGTAGTTTTCTCTCTTACTAGTTCATTTATTTTTAAGCTATGACTTTTTAGTCAGTTTATCTTCTCTTTCTGTGGAAACCACTGTGTATCTCTGAACAGTGTGTTCCTCTACCTTTCTGGTTATAATTCCATGTGGCAAGGCAGGAATGGCACACAGGATTTGTGTTGTGAGGGGAACTGATCTCGGTGCCCTCTCACAGTTGGTTTGTCTCTCTGGCTGTCCCCGAGTACCAAACCAGTGTTTCCACAGAATTGTTTGCAGTGCCTCCCACATCTCTTTCCCGAGTAGTTAATTTAGAGGTTGGTTTAGCAAATTTTGAGCACACCATCAAGTATTTATATTTAGGTACTTTTCCTGTGTGCTTTACTATTGAATAAGTTCAATTTAAATTTTAATAACCTGTATGCTGGTAGTTAGCCCTTGTGTCATGATTTAACCCGGCAGGCAGTCAAGCACCACGCAGCAACTCACTCACTTCTCCTTGCCTGCCCTGGGATCATGGAGAATGTCAGAAGGAAAAAAAAAAAAAAAAAAGTAAAATTAATGGGTTGAGATAAGGACAGTTTAAGAGGACAGAAATGGAATAATAACAATAATAATAATAATAGAATTAAAATATATTTAAAAAATTGATGCTCAGCAACAACTAAACCATCAGTGTGTTACCAACGTTATTCTCATCCTGAATCCAAAACCAGGTGAGCTACTAGGAAGAAAATTAACTCTATTTCAGCTGACAGCAGGACACCTTAGAGAATAGTATGATCAGTTAAGCCTCTTACTTATTTGTAATCTCTACAGCTCAGTGTAATTTCTTTCTGATATTGCCTCTGCAAAATTCACCTCTATTTAGCTGTGAAAATGTGGAGCACAGTTTTAATTTCTGCTACAAGGAATTTTACTTTTTTCTTTTTTGTGTTTCACACAGGTAGAACTCCCAGTCACATATACAGCCAACAGCTTATTATACTTTTTTTCCCATTAAATGTGTTAAACCAACCTGTGCTTTGAAAATGGCAAGGCAGATGGGTGGTTATTATAGCTAAACAGTACACAAACAGCTAGTCTGTGTTAAAATGGCCTATTAAATTACATTTCTCTTTCCCACTTCATTAGCTTACTTGTCTCAAAAACCTGCTATCTTGAATTCTAATTTACAATGCCAACTCCTTGGGGCAACAACTACTGTTTCTACAACAACAGGGCTCTGGCAGGGTTGAAACTTGTTCACACATTTCTACATTCCTTCTTCCCTTTTTTTTTTTAGCTTCCTTATCTGTTTGGAACACCTCTATTTTTTAAAATAAAAATGACCTAATCTATAAAGGCAGTGATGACAGTTTTCTCAAAAGACAAGTCTTTAAATCCCTTTGAGTATGAAGTAGTAATAGCATTTTAACCTGTTTCAATTATGCAATCGAAAGGTAAAGACTAGAGTTTGTCATTCACTAAATCAAGTCAACATTTCCTACAGGTATGTGTTTGAATCCTTATTATGTCAGGAATAAAGTTCCAGGAATCTCTTTCTTAGGTATTTCCATGTTGGTCTCTAGTTGGTTTACTAAATTCAGTTTGTACCAGCAGTTTCCAGGAGGATAGAGCTGCAGTTTTGTTGATTCAAATATGACTGTGCAGGAGGAGAGCAGAAAAGCATGATTCCTCTTCTGATATCTTAATCAGGAGATCCTATCAGGCAGTGGTACAGACATACTAAGAGTCTCACCAGTAAATCCATGTTTCTGTCAATTACAAGCTGATTAAAGCAGTTTCTTCTGATGAGACTTAATCAGGACTTTCCCAAGCTTTATATATGTGTCATTTCCAAAGTCTCATGAAATTTTTTTGTCAAAGATATGGGTAGAACTCTGTGAATGCAATAAAATTGTGTACCTTTTCCAAGAAATGGGTTGTCAGCAAACAGTGACAAATCTAAAACTTCAGGTAGTTATCCATGTTCTTCATCACATTTTTGGATAGGCTTTAGTTTCACAACAGTGAGACAAATCCAAAAGAGACCAAGGACGGAATCTGAAAAAAACTTGTTTATTGAGGAAGTGTTGGAGAACTTAACACCAACCTTCTCTGCGCAGAGAGCAAACTTTCCAATCATTAAATTTTATTTCTTTATTTTGCAGATGACTCTTTTATATTTATAAAATGCTTGTCTTATAATAAGCAGTTCCTTACCTTCTAAATAAAATTATTTTAATGAAGTTTAAGCAAAAGTCCTTTCTATATTCAACCATTTTTTATTTCATTCAAGTGATCTGGGTTACAAATTTTTAAATTACATCACTACAAAAATATTTCAATATTTTTGACTGAAGAAACCAGCAAAGGCCTAGAGGCTTCCTAAATTTGAATTCCAAGACTCTACATTTTTACATCCTTCATATTTGCTAGAGTACAACAAGCAAATACCAATTCAGTTTGAGAATGACCTTATCAATTTAGAAAGAAGAGTTAAAGAACTGGAGGCGGAAGGCAGGATGAAACAACTGTTTCAATATTTGTCAATACTAGTCTTGTAAATTTCAAATAAATATTTTTATTTACATGTACACAAATGTATTTTAATGTTTTTCCGTGTCCAAAATGTCACTGAAAGGTATTCAAACAGTGTAAAAACTTTTAGTCAATAGTGAGTTATGACTTGTGACCTACAAAAATGAAGCAATTAAATAATATTCCCCCATATGAGCTCTCTTCTTCTTCCAACTAATAACTGTCAGCTAGATATATTTGATGATTAATCAGTGCTTATTCTTTTAAATGTCAGCTGCTCTCGTCTAAAATGTCAAGCTAAAACTTTGTGTCTTGTAGTGATTCATTGGAAGAAGGTCTTAACGAAATTAAGAATATGTCTAAGGTTAAAAATTAAACAGTATTATTTATATGCTTTGGAACATGTGTCATCTTGAGCAGATTATATTGTTTGTCACATTGTCCAGATGGGGAAATCTTCTTGTTCTGATGGATATAATGTCGTTATAAACTCTGAAAATTTCTGACATAAAGTACTATGTGTGATGATTTTTTTTTTTTTTTTTTTTTTTTTTTTTTTTTTTTTTTTTTTTTTTTTTTTTTTTTTTTTTTTTTTTTTTTTTTTTTTTTTTTTTTTTTTTTTTTTTTTTTTAAATTATATATCTGCCTTAGCTCTTTTCTTTTTTTCCAGGGATGATATTATATCAAGGGAATGAAAGGATAGAACAGATTATATTGTAGACAGGTGATATGGCTGCAGGAATACAGTGTCTGAGTGCCAAGGTCAAATATTTCATAGGCATTTGGATGATCCTGAAAGTGAGAGTAATAATTGAAGTTATTTTGAAGTTTAACATAATTGTCTTGTCTCAAATTCTTTTTTTGTTTTTAGTTCTTTCCACTGACATCCTTTGTTGAATCACAGAGGAGAGTTTCATATTTTCTCAGCCAAATTGATATCCTGCTGCTGCATCCAATAAATCTGGATCTAGTTGACATTTCGAGAACCCCTGATCGCTCGGGTGTTTTCTTTCTGCACATGATGTCACTCACCATAGTTATATATTAACGAAGCAGGATATTAGTTCAGTCTTTTCTTAGGTAAAACGCTACTTGTTAATCTCTGTGCAGTAAACATACAATAGTTTATTCATAATAGTCAACACTGAATAGAGTGTAGACAAGCAACAGGAGGAGTGTGCAGAAAAGAGATAAGGAGTGAGACAAGAATGGTGGGGTGGAAGTGGATAAAAGAGAGGTGGGTGATGTATCTAAAGATAGCAAGTTTGAGCCTGGTTTTATTGTTCTTCTTGGTGATGCTAAATGCAGCATCTATCTGTGAGACAAGGGCCATAAATGAAATAGTGCTTATTAAATGAAACAGGAGACAAGACATAAGGAAAACATTCCTCACTGCAACTGGCTGGTGAGAGGGGCAGTGCAGTCTCTGTTCTTGGCATTTCTCAAGACAGTGCTCCACAAATCCCTGAGTAATCTGACCTGAACAGTGTCTGTTGACACTGTGGATGAGGAGGTTGGTCAAGATGACCTCCTGGAGTCCATTCCTACCTTAATGACTCTCTTTCCGCTTTTGATCCATTAACAAAAGCCAATATTGCTCTTCTGCATAGCTATACTTTAATAAGGCTCTTGGAAAACAGGTTAGATCTCTTTATTTTCTGTTTCATATGGAGTATACTATTGTACTGCTTCCTCCAAAGCAAAACTCAGAAAAAAATACATAGAAAATACGTTGTTTTCAATAAATGTACTGAAAGCTGATAAAGTCAATGTTAAGAGCTGCCAAAATTTGATTTGCTCTTATAGTCTGAATTCCTGGCTTTTGGGTGTAAATTTAATGAGTCATATTCTTATTATAGGACTACATGGAAGGTTTTCCAGTGGGATGAGTGCCTCATTCAATGTGTAAAGTGGATAGGTTCAGAGAAATTTAGTAATCATTATACATGAAGTAATGTATAAGACCAAAAGATATTTACTGAAGATATTTGAATGCCATGGAAGGGAGTGATATTCTGTGCAGAGTTCTACAACAGAGTTCTTTTGTGATGTTGTACAGATAAGTCCTTGAAGTACAAGTGTCGACATGCAACCAGAAATTGTGTTGTACATGTAAATAACCTTGCAAGATAAAGTATAGACTGAGAGCTGTAGTTCCTGTGTAATTGAGGCTATAAAGTGAAATGATTTGAAGAACATAAATAATACCTGGAATCTTTCAATGTGTTTTACCACTTGTATAGTTGGTAAGCAAGGATTAACAGCTTTGGCTCAGAGGACTCTTCAGTTCTTAAAAGTGGTAATACCAGTGTGATGTGGTTTTTATTGGGGGATTTAGTTAAATTCTGTAATTTATTTAAGACAGTTAAACATTGCTAAGGATCAAAGTCCATGAATAGTAATAATGCTTTTTTTTATTTTTTTCCTGAATAATTTGCATTTAAGGACAAACACAGATTATCATGGAATCAAAGAATTCCTGAGTCAGGAAAGCAACTCTGCAGACCATCTAGTCCAGAGTCAGCCAGAGCAGGTGTCTTGGGACCAAGTCTAGCTGTGTTTTCAGTATCCTCAAGGATGGAGATTGCACAATCTCCTGGGCAGCTTGTTCTGCTCCTCAGTTACCCTCAGGTTTTCCCTCTTTCTGTGTTTCAGTTTGTGCCATTGGCTGTTGTTCTGTCACTGGGCACCGCTGAGAAGGTTCTGGCTCTGCCTGCACTCATCTCTATCAGGTGTTTATACACATGGATGAGACCCCTGATCCTCAAGGGTGAATTGCTGGCTCATTCTCAGCTTCTTGACCACCAGGACCCTCTGGGCCCTCTCTACAGAGCTGCTTTCCAGCCAGTCAGCACCCAGCCTGCACTGCTACATGGGGTTATTCCTGCTCAGGTGCAGGATCGTCATGGAATCACTGAACCTTTGCTTCATTCCTGAACTGCCAGAGAGCAGTGAGGGCTGGCTTGTGCCCAAGAGGGAAAAAAAGCACACAAACACAGCAACCAAGGCAGGACAACACTATCCCAGAAGGGAAAAAAAATGAAAAGGGTTTTAAAGGTAAATTTTGAGATGACATTCTTTGTGCAGGATCAGTAATGCAATTTGTATTTTCAACAGTGCAGCCTCAAATAATACAACTTAAAAATGAAACCACTTTTGAGAATGGGAAAGCAACCCTCATCTGTGAAGCAGAAGGAGAACCTATCCCAGAGATTACTTGGAAAAGGGCCTCTGATGGAATGACTTTCTCTGAAGGTGACAAGGTAAATTTGCATTTAATGTATTAAATGTCTAAATATCTATTGTCTGGCTAATCTTCTTTTTGCAAGTGGAAAATTAATTTGGAGATAGATAATTCTAGATTCCTCTGGAATTAGAAGGAATTGCTGTTTTCCTAGGTAGTAAGAGAGACATGGAGATTCTAAATTTGAAATAAAATTAAAAAAAAAAGGCAATAAAGGTAATTTGTCTCTACAGGCTTAAATTTTCATCCATACATAATCCCTACTAATGGTTTCAATTTCATAATGGCTACACATAGCCCTTCTTCAGTATATTTGGACTCTGTCCAGTAATCCTCAAAATGAAGTGGAGCTTATAGATATCTAAAATTAAAAAATCTGAATACTTTGGATTTCTTTATTTCCCACTTCATTTTTTTCATTCTATTTTTCTCTTTTCTTTTTTTTTTAATTTTTTTAGTCTTCCTAGCACAGAGGAAAAACTGAGCCTATTTTCCCATTTTTTCCCAATTTTCATGTTTTATTACAAAAGAAAGTTGAGTAGAGATAGATTGCAGTATGACAATGAAGAAAGTCAGTTACTGTGGGAACAAGAGCTGTAATTAGATGGAATGGTGAAAGGAAAAGGGCACAGTGTGGTGTTACTCCTAACCATGTAGACAGCAAGCTGTTTCTACAGAGCTCGTTTTCATTTCCTCTTTTTAAAAATATTTTTCTTTTAGTATTTGAACAAGTATTTTCTTCCTAATTTCCTGACATAAGCTGCAGAATTTCTCTGTACTGGTTAAAGTAAGAGATACAATCTTTCTGGCTAACTAATTTAGAATTTTTACTCCAAATAATCAAATACAGTCTTCTTGCAGATTTTTGCATATTCTTAGCTGGTGCTTAAAAAAAAAAAAAAAAAAAAAAAAACCAGTTGAAAACCTATGCAGCAATCATGCCACTGAGGGAACTAGATATGTAATAACTCACTCAATTTATAGGGAATTGCTGTATATTAAGGACTTATGTACTTTCATTATTTCTGTTCTGAAGGAGAATGTCTAGTCTGGTCTAATCTCTGACTTGACCTTTCCTGGAACTGAGGCAATTTCTGAGGCTCTGTCTACTATTTTCCTGCTCTGTGATTTCCATTTTGGAGCAATATAACAGTATCTATATATTATTTTTTCTAACAATTTTGCATTGAAATAAAGCAATTTCTCTCTTCCTTCAATATTTCCAATTAAAGGTCACCTTTCTGACCTGCAGACACTATACTTGGTTCGAAGGTTACAAACGTGACCTCTCACTTATGTTTGAAATTGTCCTGAAATAACTTTGTTACAACAGACGTTGAAAAGAAGAGCAAATAGCAGGAACAAGCTTAAAAATATTGGTGCAGTTTAAACCTGAAATTTATCCAGTGCTTATATAGGACAGTATCACATTCCTAATTCCAAGTGCAGGTGGTTAAACTGTCACACACGTTGCTGTAGTATTCTCTGAACTGTAGTTCAACTCAATAATACTGACAACCAGACAAAAATCTATATTCATTTCCTACCTGTGTGCTGACATACTCTATGTAGAAGATAAAAAAGAGTGAGAATAAATACAGCTATGTGGTTTCCTTTGTTCTTGCCAATGAAATAACTTTGTGTTTTGCTCATGGGAGAGTTTTTGCTGAATCTTGAATAAATGTTCTGAAATACTGTATATGTTCTTGAACTATAAAATATGCTGCTACATTTGCCCTGTGGTCCTCCAGCTTTAGGGTGCCAAAGGCTTGGCTTGTGCTTTCCTACCAAATTAGGTGACTAGGGAACAAAACTGGCAGTGATTTAGTTGTTGAATAATTGTTGAATAATACAGTAATATTTTGTACACAGAAAGAAAAGGGAAAGGTGAATTGAAGAAAATGTGGGAAGAGGGGGAGCAACATAGAATAGTCTTAAATTGAAATTATTACTTATGTGTAATAACTTTTGAAGTAATATCCAATCACAAGACAAAATACGTTATGCATAAGCATAAAGATTATCATCGACATTCAGTGGATTCATCTTTTGAATTCCTGCCAATTTTAAAACATTCTTGGTATAAACTGCACCTTATTCAACATTTCTGTTGAATTAAGATCATCTTTAGGGGATGATTTTTTTCCATAGAAGATGGAAGAACTGCTCATGCTATAAAATTAACATGATGATGATTAAAGAACACAGAAACTGCTGTTCTTACTTTTTAATTATACTCCTATTAATTTTAGTATGTATCTCCTCAATCATGTTGTTCTTGTTTTGCTAAAATGCAAATGTACCTCATGTGGACAAGGAAAGAAGGCTGAATGTGAGATCTTTCTTAGCCCATGTGGATTCAAAATGTTTTCTTTCCAGTGACAGGTCTTTTAAGTGGGACGTGGGCTTTCCCGAGTTTTGAAATTATTGTGTCCTAAAGAATGGAAAATATGCACCAAACTTATAGACCAAAGAAGTAACCCATCTGGGCTTAAGGAGGATAATATTAATGAGTAAGAGCTCTGTAATTCTCTCTTTGGAAAAACAGCTTTGATAAAGGGTTTTCAGTACTTCAGAAGTGTGTATTTGAAAGCTGAAGCCAAGTGAGTTCAAATCAGAAGCAAAGAGGCCTTTTCCTCTCTCCTTTTATCAGTTAGCCTTTGGAATAATCTACCACATAGTGTGTATTCCCTCTTTCACTGACAATTTGAAATATAAAGATCTTTCCCTTTCTTCTGACCTCTCTTGAAAGTCAAGTAAAAGTTTTCCAGGAGGTCACATTAGATGACCTCTCTCATCCTTCTATGCCTTTTTTAACCCATAAACACATTAGAAGGGGGTAAGGCTGAGTAAATTCATGGCTGTGCATGATGGAAGGTGTTTGTTTCACCCTTATAGGTGTGGAAATGAGAATTTAGTCCAAGATCAGAGCTTTAGCTGCTGTTTCAGTGTCAAGCCAAAACTCTGCCTCTGCTCTTCTTGTCCCCAGCTCCCCAGCACTGCATGTCCCTGCACTAATGTGCCAGCCTGGCTGTGCCCCTTCCAGCTGGGATTTAAAATGCTGTGTTCCTACAGACCACCCTGCATCCAGCAGGCCTGGCCCTTCTCTCAGTGAAAAAGAGGAGGCAGGAGAAGAGTTGGGGTTTTTTTTTAGAACAGAAGGAAAGGCAGTGATTGGATTTGATTTGATTTGCCATAATCACTTGTAGAATGGGTTTTGGACATGCACATAGATATCTACACACATCCCTGAAGGAGAACATGTCCTGATCAGTGGTACAAAGGTGTCATTGATTCTTCTGAATCCTGCAGAACTGTGAGGGCAGAGTTTAATGCTCTACTTTCATGGTATCTAATTCTAGCAGAAATATGAAAGCTGACCAGTGTTGTTTGTAATTGCCATTTCAAGTCCTGTTTTGGAATACAAATTACAATAACAAATGCAGCTTGATATGAGACAGTGGCTACCCTGTATGCAGCATGTGTCCAAAGAGACCTATGCTGAATACCCTGAAGAATTTGGGATCTAAACACACACAATGAATGAAAGAAGTCAGTACAGAGAGATCCCAGTTGCAACTTGGTTGTTGGTTTTAAGATACGGATTTATTCTCTAATTTTTACTGTACTTTTTACTGTATTTAAAATTCTGAATGTCTCTCAAGTATCTTATACTGTTTTCCTTTTATCCTTTGTTTTTTCCTCAAGCCTTTTAGCTCCTCTTCAGCCACTACAAATCATTACAAAAGATAACAAAAAAAAAAAAATCAGAATTTTTCCTGTTTATGCTGATTCTGCACAAAAAAAGACAGTGTTACAGTGCCAATGACATATGTTGTCTTTCTTTTTAGACAGTAATGAGTGTGCTTTTAAATTCTTTCTCATCAAGGATCAGGTCTTTATTTGAAATGAATCACAAAAAAAACATAGATATATCTAGGGTATTTTAATTGATTCCAGGAGACATCTTTCTTTTACTGAGCTGTACAAATACTTCTCTTTGTAAATTATTCTCCTTTGAATAATTGGAAAAATGTAAGAGGCAAGTCTCTTTGTCATATTGCAGAAAATTGTTATAACATGTTTCAACTACATATTGTGTGAAAAGCTTCTACTTTCATAGAATCATAGAATATTTTTGTTGCTGCAATATTAGCACAGGCCTTAAGGCCAGAACAATTTATGTAGCCAGCTGCAGTTACATTTCATTATGCAATTGAGACACTCTGCAAACAATTCAATCAGGCCTCAAAAGTTGTTCTGTTTTTAACCCACAAACAAATCTTAGTGGGCTTCACATGTTAAGGCTATGAAAGCGAAAATATTATGACTGGAAGGAGAAGGTAAACAAATGGACTTGGGCCATAGGGTCGCCTTTAATGTTGGGTAATTAGTACTGTTGAGAATATACAGATTTTTACCCTGCAGCATATGCAAATAATGGAGCACATGTGAGCACTGAATAGGAGACTCTCAGGAGCCAGCTGATCCGTGGAAATCTGCATGTGGTTTGGTGCTTCTTCATCTTTACTATGGCATGCTCAGCTACACTACTAGGGAGTTGGGACAAACTCTTTGGTAACTAGAAGGAGCCATAAGTGAAGTGCACAGTTTGGAGAGGTGACAGAATTTTAGTAGGAAGATTGAGTTTGGAGGAGTAGGATTGTATGCAGCTGGAAATGAAGGGCAGCCTTCCTTGGTGACCCGAGGAAGCATTCCAGTAGGAAAGATGCAAGGAAATGTGGGTATTTGCAAGTTCTTAAGGAGCCCAATCAATCATCTTTCAGTAAAACTTTAAGGGTTTTTTTCCACTGGGAAAAATTAAGTAAACAGAGATTAAGTTGTTGATTATTTAAAGAAGACAAAAAGGCAAGAAAATCTAAAATTTAATAACTCTTCTGAATTAAAAGCTTAACCTAGGGAAAGAAAGACATTTATTTAGGAACATGACTAATTTAATCAGTTGTTTAATGTGATACCTTAAATTAAGTACAAAGTTTTTATCCATTCTGTAAATGAGTAATCCTATTTCTACCATGTTTATATTTAAAATTTTAAAATTGTCTCCCATTTAATCTGTTTGTTTATGTACTACCTATGCACCAAGCAGATATTTTTGGCTACTTTCTGTGGATCATGGTGCTGTATTTACTGGTTGAAATAAAGCTGTGCAGGCTTGGAAATGGCCTTTCTTTCCCTTCCAATAGTAGGTTTTCCCATTTAGTCATAAGTGTTGATATTAGGTCTGTTACACTAAAGAAGAGCGAAAGTATTAGGGAACTTCTTTTTGGACCAACATTTCCTGCAATATCAGGGAAGCGTGGACTTGAATATTCATTCATGTCTTCCACAACACAAAAGATTGTTTCATGAGGTTCTGCCCATGTATCAGTTGTATTGTCCGCTAATGGTTTAAGAACTTCCAAAGAGCTGTTACTTGTTTGACGAAATAGAGATCCTGTACCTGATAATACCTTAAGTAATGCATCCACACTTTGTAGGCTGTTGCCAGTTGGAGTTGTTAGTCACTGGTAGGATATTCTCCAGAGACTTCAAAAATGTTGTGTTTTATACATGCTGCCTGCACAGGTAACGAGCACAATCAATGGCACAATCAGAAGTGCAACGCTGGCAAAATGTATTTTACACTGTTAAAACCTGTCAGCAGTTTTCCTGACCCGAATGACAGTTTAAGTACCCTTATATATTAAGAGAAAATAGGATGACATCAAGTGGCCTGAATTCTATTTTTCAATCTGTTGTTTGATGTGTTTAATAAACTCTCTAAAAGTCTGCGTAATAGTTAGTTCTTAATAATTTATTAACATACTTAGTTTGCTTAAAAAAAAAAAACAACAACAAAACAACATATTTTCCTGTCACAATTTTACTGTACTATCTCTCTGTGTACGTCTGTTCATAAACTGTTTTTCCTAATAATACCATTTCTCAGATTTCAAATACAGTCCTCAGATTTCAAATTGTCAAACTATGGCACTTTAACATGATAATGATGATGTACAAAGGGAAGACTCTGCAGCATCCCTTACTGACAGATTCAGCAAACAACATTTCTTAGGACTGTGTAAATGAATTACAGGTTTGAGCTTTGATTCTTGGTCAAAATAACTCCCATCTATGCGGGACTCAACTTCTGTTATTAAAATTTCTAAATGTTCCATAAATAATGTTATTAACAATAATATTTTTTCTGTCTTTTTACAAATTCCTGCATGTGCAAGTAAAGTTTTGACATTTATGTCAAAGAATTAGTAGCATGTGGTAATCTTTACCTTCCTTACTGCAAGCTGATGATCTAAAAGCCCTCAGGATTATATTACTTGGTAAAAGTTGTTTGAATTATCATAGTATTCTATAAACGTTCCTCTTCTTAAAATAATATACAAAAGTGGATATTTAATATAGAAATTTGCATTAAGAATACAGTTTTGTGAATATCTAGAGTTCCAAACTGAATAAATACCATTTTACCAGTGCATTTAAGAAGTCTCAGTGTTACAGTCTGTTGATCAAAGTGTATTTTCTGCTTAAATTTAGAAAATGGGAAAATAAATACAGAATCTCATCAGGAACTACACTGACTTCCTTTGGACCTTTTAAATGTAGAGACAAATAATCATAATAATAATAATAATAATCAAAGAATTAGCATATATTCTGATTAGATAAACACAATACTTACAGTATGGAACATGTGATGTTATTTATACCATAGCTGTCAGTGCTTCCCTGTCACAAATTCAGAGTCATTTCAATAACACCAGAGCTTTAGCAGTCTTGTATTGAGATAAAAGTATTGCAACTTTAACCAAAAGCAATACTGTAGGCATTTAAAATTAAGACCTCTAAGAACTTTCAGATTCGTGAGTTTCTCTAAGAATTTTTAAACTTGCAGGTCATAGCCTTTAGCAAATACGCCATAAGTATTTTTAAAAGTATTTCCAAATTATGGATAAAAATGTATGGATTTATATAATTAGATTATTCCTTTTATTACCTTTATCATTGTATTCGTCAAAATGTGATTCTGTGATTTTAAAATATTACATGTTCACCATTTGTCTTGTTGCAAGTGCCAAAATATTATTTGCCTGTGTTTTGTTTTGATTTTTATTTTTTTTTACTCTTGAGATATCCTCAGCAAATATATTTTTAGGCATTTTTATTGGTAACTTTGTTTCTTCCACGAGCTGCAGTATCAACATCCTCTCCACCGTGTACCTTCATGGGCTT
Source organism: Empidonax traillii (assembly GCF_003031625.1). Lineage (NCBI taxonomy): Eukaryota > Metazoa > Chordata > Aves > Passeriformes > Tyrannidae > Empidonax > Empidonax traillii. The sequence continues at coordinate 243,169 of NW_020955369.1, read as the reverse complement.
CAGTGGGACAACCTTCTTGTCAAGGTCTTCTCCACAGGCTTCAGGAGAATCCTCTGCTCCAGCACTTGGGGCATCTCCTCCTCCCACCTTGGTGTCAGCGGGGCTGTTTCTCACACTTTTTTCCTTACTCCTCTTTTTTTCTCCCCTTCCTCATCCAGAAACTGATTCCTTTCCTCCAGGTCCCAGTCTCCCCTCCCAGTTTGCCTGTGTACCAGAGAATCCTAAAGCTGTGACTAATATTTTAGCTGAGATTAATTTAACCTCGTGGTCTCTTCAATTTATGTGTTGTTACAGATCAGTTTCTCCAGTGATATACTATACATAACTTCTGATAATTTCATTCAATAATATATACTCCTTGAGTTTCCAACCTGTGCAATTGAGTAGGCAAGGCTGTAAGCTGGCTGGAAATAAGCAATAGGTTGGTTCAAAGGTTTTGGTTCTCTATGATATTTCCCCGACAGCACGATGTAGAGTTTTGTGATTCCATGTTGCAATCTTTGCTTTCCAACTTGTTTCAAACTTTAATAAGAAGACATTTTTCCATCATGATTTCCATCCAATTTGGCTGATATGTCCAGTATGATCTTTTATTTATAGGCATACTTATAAATAAATTTAGAAATGTAAATAGAGAAAGTGTGTTGGATACCAATTAAATAAGTAGAAAGCTAATGTCCTTTCAGATAGGTCCAGGTTAGCTCCCTTTCTCCATTTTGCTTGCTACTGCAATAATTTCCTTTTGTTTCTTCAGTTGCAAAAAGCCCTGCAGAACTATCAGGGTTTGTGAGTGAAGATTGTTTGATCTGTGAGGTCAGCATCTGTATCCTGTTGACAATGCCCTTCTCCTTGCGACTGAAATTCTGCATTTCTGGCTTTCTGTGACTTTCCTTCCCCTAAGCAAGCCTTGTTTCTTGCATATGCCCCTGCAGGGCTCCACCTCCCCCCAGTTTCCAGACAGACTTCCTATCTTCTGTCTAGCCTTAGTCATTTTTATAAAATATGCATAAGCTTTGCAATAAACTGGAAGGGATCCCAAACTGCATACAACTACTGAACAAACCAGAAACTCAAATTGTGATTTATTTATCTTTTCCCAAACAAAGCACACATTTTGCTGCTCTGTGTTATATCTGCTATTCTATTCCTATAGCTAAAGCTAAACTTTGTCATGTTTTGCACCTGACTTCTGTGAACATGAAATGAATGCATATATACATGAATTAAACTCTGAGATTTTTTCAGTAGTATTAATTTTATAGGTTGCTATACATTCCTACAGAAAAGTTTTGTGAGCAAGAGGAGCATGCAACCTGTATTTATCTAAGAATTTGTTGTTGGCCCAAGTAATATGTTATCAGTTTAAACAAAATAAACCAAGACATTTTGCTTAGTCCAGTTATGACTTGAACACTTTAATTTGAGTTATCTAAGTAATAAAGTGGGAGGAGGGGGGGGGAAGTAACATTACAGTAAAAATTGGCATACAGAAGTTTCCTGGTTTTCTTTTCCTTGTTATAGCCACCCTTCCAGTATTCTCTGGAGACCTATTTTGTCTTCATATGTGTCCAGCCACAGGTTGTTTTGGTTTCTTTGCTTTTTATTTTTCCCTGTGTTTTCACCTGTTAGTCACTAAAGTTACAGAACTGCATCCTCCAGTCCCAATTAAAATGAGGAACTAATGTTTTCTAGTTAGACCTTTTCCATACAAAGTACTTAGCACAGAGCTAAGTGGAAACAAATTTGGATATTTACCTGGTGACAAGGGACTTGCAATCATAAAATAAATTAAAATCACATCAGATCAAGGCAGCCACTGTCAAGGCCCAACCTCCACTGTAACAGTGCTTTTCCTAGTAATAGGAAAGTCATACAGGGCTCAAATCTCTGCCTGAAGGAAAGTTTTATAACTCTCTCTCTGAGAAGTGGGGTGTAATTTCACCATACTAGTTATTTCCACAGCTGAAGTAATATTTACTTCAGATTTGAACTGACCCAAACAGAAACATGACCAGGTTGAAGTTCCTAGTCAGAATCACAGAATCGGCTAGGTTGGAAAAGCCCTGTGAGGTGACTGAGTCCAGCCATGCTTGTTGCAACTAATGCTGTGTATATAAAATAGTGATTGTTCTTGTCCAGATGCCCAGAGACTGAGTAATGAATGAAGATTAAATTCTGGCAAATCACAATATTTTAAGTCTGAGCGATCCAAGATCCCACACGGATGTGTGTTTGGAGCCTTGTGCTATGCTACAGTCTTCCCTTATTTATCCTTGGCAAAAAGACCTTGTGACTCCAATTTGCAGGGCCGTTACCATTTTAGAGATTTACAGAGCTAAGAGCTTTACAAAGCATTATCTGTGTCCCATTCTCTTTTATTCAAAGAATCAAGTTACAATAAGATTTGATTGTCTAAACTAAAATGTAATTGTATAGTAAAATCATTTTTTTTTAGTGGCTGTTTTATGTGAGGTCTGTACTGAATAAGAATATTGTACTTGATGGGGTTATTCCTGAAGTTTTGCTGGGCTGAATCCATCTGAGACCTGTGTTAATGGCGTTATAGCAGTGTTGGAGTAGATTCAGAACAGCAACATTCTTAGGAATAAAACCACTGGATACAGCATTTATGAGTGAAGCAGAATTTCTAATTGCAAAGAACAGATGTAATTAATACAGTTGTAATATTTCTGCTATCCTTATAAACACTCATTTGTAGTTACTGTTGTTATTTTTCATGGCCAGCACTAATGCCTGTTTTCCTCCACAAGTTTTTTCATATGATGCTACTGTTTTTGCCATTAAAAGTCATCAGTAATTTCTTTCTAGTGATTTGCATCTTTAGCAGAAGTAATCTAGAGTGGCTGATTTATCATATTTTCTCTCTTTATTATTTTTCTTTCATAGTCATTTATGAGTAAAAACCAGTCAATGAAAGTTCATTTTCCAGTGTCATGTCTTAGTGGTTGTTGTACGGGATATCATGTGCCATCTCATTGCATAATGACTTAAGTTTGAAATTCCAGCAGGAATCAATGAAATATCAATCAGTTCATAATTTCAAAAAGTTGTATGAAGCATTCAAGAACACATTTTTTTCCTGAGATTGTACATGCTACCTAACAACCTGCGTAGAACCTGCTACTGTTTCCAATCTGAATTCTTTAAGAGTAACTCCTGTGTCATCACTTGAACAGAAAATCAAAAAAACAGTTGAGTTTTTTCTTCGATATTAAGGTTTTTTTGTGACTTCCCTGGTGTTACACTATATATCTACAACCAATAGGTTCTTCAATAATTTTTTCTTTGTGGAAAACCAAATTCCTAAGAAATTCAGGAATTTGCAGCATGCTGACATATATATTTAACAAGCTGCAGTTCTAAAAGTATCACAAGGTCTCCTATAAAAATCACTGAAGTCCAAGACACTACTGTAGCATTATTCTGAAACACTGGACATTAAGGCATATGCACATAGCAATACTCTGGAATTTTCTGCTGTCTCCAACAGGTGCATGGATAGAATACATTTACCTGAAGAGAATGGGAAATATTGTGAATATGCCATCCATAATCCAGAAGGGAGCTTCCATCAGCTTCTACACGATGATGGCTGTTGTGACTAACAGCCCTTTCTCTCATCATCAAAGGTAGATTTTCAGACTAGGAACTGCTGCTCACGTGCATTTTATAGACTTCTGGAATTTTATCATCATTTAGTATCAGCATGTCAGGTTGCAGTTCTTATCTTTCATGCTGCTTCAAGAAATGTTTTCACAAGCAATTACGATCTGCTTAAATCTCCCATATGAAAAGTGTCAGCCTGAAGTGTATGACCTCAAGTGTTCCTCTCATGTGGATAACAACACAACCTGAAATCAGAAAACTTACTAAAAAAATGCGATTCATGAAATTCTAAAGATGATTCTGTTTTACAGTATTTGTTTTCTCCTTGAAAATTCAGTAATGTATACTGGGAATGTGACCAAGACAACACAATGAGTTGGTAATTTTTGGCAGTTTGATCTGAAGAAGGAAGAGTCAGGATTTTTTCAACCCTTCCCCCCTGCAATGTGAGGATCTTCAAGGATGTTCATCTGAAACAGATCCTTTGGAGGAAATTTAAAAAGACCTGCAGTTTTTACTGAAGTTATACATTCTTATAATGACTTTAGTATATTGCTCCATGTTTTGCAAAAGAAACAACAATCTCAATTCTAAGCCATTGTTTCTTCACCATTTTTTCTGTTGTTAATATGTGCAATGCACATCTAAAATACTAAAATACACAAGGTGTTGGAAGACATATTTGGTAAATATTTGACAGGCAAAACCAACCCATAGCGTTGTACCTGTGGACAATAATGGCACTTTTTGGTCACAAATAAGCTTTAAACATTAGAAGAAAAAAAATTAGAGGTATTCAACTGGTCTGGATTTTAAATAAAGGTATTTTTTGCTTGCAGTCTTGCACTTGGACTTCAGGGTTAAAGGAGTACTTCAGTCAGCCAGATGGTAAACTTGATAGGAAGGAAGTCAGCTGCTCAAACCATCCAAGTAATATTAGCAAAATCCAGCTACAAATGAATCACCAATTTCTTCAACTCTTATCACCTTCCATTCTTGTTTTCAGCCAACTCAAAATGCAAGTTTTGGCAGACAAACAATTTCATCTCATTTGGTGCTACATTTTCTCAGTGGGAGCTGGAGAAGTGGCTGGTAATTCAAACTCATCCACTAACCACAGCATCTACCTCTGCCCAAGTACAGCTTTCTGCAGTTGTAAATGAAGGACAACCTCCAAGCATCACAATCAGCTAATTGTCCCCTTCTGAGTAATTACACTGATTTTACTACAATGGCACTGGAATTTTGCAGATGGAACACTCCATGTTACCTGAATAAGTTATTCTGTCCCAGAAGTTGTTCTTGTTGCCTTTTGGATCTTACTGTCTCATCGCTTCCCTGTTCTCTCTGCATGTGGAACCCTTGAAATGCAGAGTTGTCATTGCTCTGATGCTGCCTTGGGATTATAATTTTGAAGCTGTGCAAAGATCAGTCAAATCAGCGTCATTGTGGAATATTCACACGTGGAACTACAAATGATGTGAGACATTTGGGAATCAAGAGCATGACAAAAAAACTCAAGGAGTAGAATAGCATATGTGTCAGGACAAGAATTTTATCAAACCTGAAAATAAATGGATACTTCCCATTTTTTGATTAGTGTAGGGTTTAGCTACATATTTTAAGTAGGAATAATATTTTCAAGTGCAGAAAGTTTTCACTTTTTCTTTTTTTTCAGAAGGTACTTTTTATATTTCAGTGGTGTCATGCATAATTTTACTTGGAGACCTCTATAGAAGAGTTTTCTTTCACAATGATTGCTATCAGTATTCAAAATTGAAGCTGTTTTTTTTTTTTTTAGTATTAAATTCGTAATCGATGGAATGGGTTTTTTATGTGGATTAAGTCACAAAGTAACTTCACCTGACTTCACTATCAAAGTCTCTGCTGAAGATTTGTCAGCTGTGTTTTAGCTTTATGCTCATAATGAGGTCGGGGGGGGGTGTAAAAAAACCACCACTAAAGCCTCAAAACCCTCACTTTTATTTATGAATTCTATGAAATTCTCGAATTAACATTTATGATGAAAAATATTTTGATTTCTTAAGATTTTATTACGATGCTGTAAGATGCTGTGAAAAGGTGATTTCTGAAGACTTTGTTATTCTTTCCATGTTTTAGAGTGTGAGTGGCTGTTAATAGACTTTATAATTGATCTTTCTAAAGAATATGTGTATCTGTATGAAAGTGTGTTGTCCACATATGTTTTCAGACCTCAATGACTAGTCATGCTCTAGGATGGAGAATTAATTCAATGAATGAGCACAAATAATGAGTATTAGACCACAGAGATTATTCTGATTTTTCTAAGGTTTTGGTTTGTACATTTTTATACTCTTTATTAATACTAAGAAATAAAAGCAGAGGTACTCAATCTGACAGAAGACAGCATAGTATGTATTCTACATCTCTCCCACTATAATATTTGAAAGGAAGAATTTAGTAGGTATCCATTATTATTTCAGGCAGACTTGAGAGCAACTGGCATTATTAATTTATAGAGATTTCATCTATATTTTGATTTGTCTCCACTGGCAGCTCCAAGGCTTTTGTCCTGGTGGGGTTTTTTCCTGAGGATTACTGGGCAGGTGCAAAGTACTTGGTGTTCCCATGTGGGCTGTCTCTTCCTCTCCATGTTGTGGTGTGTTATGATGCCAGACAAGGTGCTATCGTGCTCTCCATAATTAGAGCACAGGGGAGAAATAAACCTTAGAAAGACTTTACCAAAGATTATAAAGTTCTGGTGGGTGCAAACCCCAAGGTTAATGTTGCTTCTTTTTGGAACTGTGTATTTGCTGTTCAAGGTTAAATAGGAACACTGATATTATGGATCCACATCTCTATTAACTGACTTACACCATAAAGCAGTTTAATAAAACCATACTAGTATTTTTGAAGTACTTGTGGAAAATTCATCATACTAACTACCATTTTTCATTTGCATGTGTCAATCTCCAGCATATTATGGGACAACAGAGACACCTGCTTCAGGAGATTGCCTTTAATTAATTAATTAATTTTTTAAAGGAATGTTCTTGGTCGGTATTTGCACTGTTTTTCTTAATGTGTTTCTGTGTTCAGGAATGTCAGCCTATCAGTGTATTTTTAATCAGGTATTGGACCGTATTTGCAGAAAAAAAAAAAATAGAGTTGAACAGTATCTGCAGAATAGGTCCAGGGAACAGGTCTTCTTAAACTGTTCATGAAGATGTCACATTATGAGCAGTGTAGCAGAAGACATGTAATACATTTTTTATTAATAGGTAGCAATTTCAATGGGACAGCTTTGAAAAAGTAGAAATTATATTTAGTAGATGCATATTTTTATGACAATTTGAGTAAAATTTTCTTGCCAACAGTAGCTGTTTTATTTATTTTTATGACTTTGAACCTAGTAAATCCCTCTGTTTCTTACCATTTATTTGATTATGAGAATAAATTATATGGTTGTACAAAAATCTTCTATCATTCAGGGTATTTATTAGTTTGGGTTTTGTCCTAACTATATATCTAAGATATAATATGTCATCTATATTTGAATTGGAAAATGCAAAAACATAGGAAAGTTATTTTAGTTACAGTTAACATTTTTTCCAGCAATACTAAAAAATAAATAAACTAGAACAAGATTGAAAAAATACTATTTATTAGTAAAAACTATTTATTTTAAGGACCTTTGTGGTTTTTTTCATTATTATTTTCTTTTATAATATGAATTTGAACTCATATCTGTGTGAATAGTTAATTAAAGTGTTGGAATTAGTAATGAACTGATGAATCATTAATACAGTATTTACTACTGTATCTGTGATTCATAGTCTCAGGTTGTTTCACAGTTTTAAATGTATCTTCTTAGGGAAATATCTGTCATCAAAGTAAAATCAGAAATTAAATTGCTGAAGTGTATTTACATATTAGGTGGGAATAATGTAAATTGACTATGTTATTGCATGAAAAAAGAAGCAAATCATCCATAGGGAAATAATTCTGTTATTAGCTATGTCATAGAAAGTACTTGTTTTATCACTTAATATTTTATCTTAAAGAAATTTCTTTTTAATTATCTCAAGAATTCCCTCCAAAAGCCATGATATTCACTACTGTAACATGTTTAGAAATAGCATGGTAACTTTTCCTTTTTTAAACATATAATGGAAAAAGAATTTTCAGTATTAGAAATTACATAAATGACAGCTAAGTGGTCTTAGTTACTAATTTTTATCAATCCAGAGGATGTTTTTTTTGCTCTTGCATTAGAATTCCATATCTCTAATTTATGTATCTATGCTGAGAGGAGTTCACAGGAAACAGAATTCAATGTTCTCAGATTCTGACATAGGATCAGAATACTTTTTTTTCCATGTAAATAGTGATAAACAGAATGCTTTATCTGACTGCTTTCCATCAAATATTTTAAGATCTTAATTGTGTGTGTTTTTTCCTGTATTAAGTAAAAAAAGCAGTTGTACTGAATTAAATGCTCAGCCACTTAAATATCAGCGACCACATGGTGAGTATTTAGTGTAAAAAGCAGTAAAATCCAGAGTGTGTACTATAGAATTGAACATTAAATCCGTTTCAAGTTTAAATGTGATCCAGTGAAATAGTTACTAATTTTCCCTCCCTTTTCTACTTTCCTTAAGGGAAACAAACAAACAAACAAACCTACAACAAATTTCCCAAAGGTTTCCCAGAGAAGTTGTGGATAGCCCACCCCTGGAAGTGTTCAGTGCCAGGTTAGATGGAGCTCTGAGCAACCTGGTCTAGTGGAAAGTGTCCTTTTCCATGGTAGGGGGATGAGATGATCTTTAAGGTTCCCTCCAACCCAAACCATTCCATGATTCTATCAGTAAAGCGCAGGACCAAATTAAAATTATCTTCTTTTTCCTCAGGTATGCTACTTTATGAAAGTAGAAGTGTCAAGCAGAGGACTTTTTTTTTAAAAATTTTTAATTATTTTATTCGATTGTCCCCAATATTTGTATACACTTTAAATTCAAATAATTTTTTTTTTTTTTTTGGGGGGAGAGTTTTTATGGATAAGGATTTTTATGAAGTTGCTAAGTACAAAATTTATGCTCTAGAAAACTGGAAGCCAAAATTATTTTTCTCTCTTGGCCTTTTCCATGCAATGATATGGAACTGAAATCCAGAACTTCCAGTTGCATTTATGGTTTAAGGTTTTTATTAATTGTGAGTTTCCAACTAGAAAATGTGAACTGTGAAAATAAATCTATGATTGGATTTGTGGTTTGGTTGTCATCTAAAGGGGTTATTTCTATCCAGTTTCACAGCTGTATTTTTGAGGACCAGAGAGACAATGCTAAGTGTAATCTGAAATATAATGATCTTACATGAATGCATTTTCATAAACTGCAGCTTCATAACACAGTGAGTGAGATTATAAAGAAGTTTTGATTATGGAGTTCACTCTTGAAGTCATAAGTTGGTATATTTTGTGGTTTCTCTTGACAATGTTCCTTTAAGCATGTACTTATTCCCTTGATTATAGTGCCTAGAAACAGAACATATTTTTCTACATTTTTTTAATTTATTTGGAAAATTTAAAAGTTGCTTAGCTGTCAATAGTAACTTCACCATAGGTGAAGAGATGCTTTCAGTCATTCTTATCAATGGTGTTTAATATATAAATTTTACATTGATATGCATATATATAAATATATAAAACCTTCTTTTTTCCTGAATCAATGTAAACAGAGCCCAGATGGCCGTATAGAAGTCAAAGGGCAGCATGGAAAATCGTCACTGCATATTAAAGATGTGAAGTTGTCAGATTCAGGGAGATATGACTGTGAAGCTGCAAGTAGAATTGGTGGGCACCAAAAGAGCATGTACCTTGATATTGAATGTAAGTTCTAATATTTTGTTTTCTCTTTTAAATTTGTTTTAAAAGAAAGAAAAAAAAAGTACATTCTTAATGGAAGGTCATTTTTTCATGGTATTTTGTATTTGAATTTGCATAAATATAGAAAGCATGTGCTGTAGATTGTTATTCTGCAGAGGAATCCTGTCTTTTCTGAAGTTGATAAGAGCCTTGTTGGTGATTTAAGTGGACAGGATTTCATCTGAAATCATATTCCAGTGGTATTACCCACTAACTTAAGGTTAAGCTTAAGAGTTTCAAATCTTTGGGCTTGCTGAGACTGCTGGGGATGAAAAGTGTTCAGCAGGATAAGGTAAGAACTGATTTGAGCAGCAGTTCAGTCTTGAGGTTAACCTTCGAAGATTCAACAAAGTATCTTTTTTTTTCCTTTTTCCCACCTAGTTCTCTGAATTACTAATCCTTAAAAAGTACTTGTCCCTGTTATAACCCCTCCCAGAGTTATCAAGTTGGTGACAATCTCTTCTACAGATTGTCTTTATTCAAAGCCCTTGAATTTTATCCAGTAAAAAAAGGGGTTATTTTTCCTTAGTAGAGTCTGATGCTTTAGAAGCCAATCAGAGGATATAAATCTGAAATATACAAAAACCCACTGGAAAATTGTCTCTTCAAACTGTATTTTAAATTCATGTGCAAAGGTCTTCCAAAAAAGAAAAAGGAAAAAAAAAAAAAAAAAAAAAAAAAAAAAAAAAAAAAAAAAAAAAAAAAAAAAAAAAAAAAAAAAAAAAAAAAAAAAAAAAAAAAAAAAAAAAAAAAAAAAAAAAAAAAAAAAAAAAAAAAAAAAAAAAAAAAAAAAAAAAAAAAAAAAAAAAAAAAAAGCAAAAGCAAAACAACTTCTTTATTTCTTTATTTCATTGTTGTTCCATTTTTGTAGAGATTTTCTAGATGTATTTGTTTCCAATAAATTTCCAATATAGTCTGAGCAAGCCTACTTAAACTGAGTCTCTGAACAGAAAAAGTCTTTCCAGTGGGAGGACAGAAGCTGGAATAGGATGTGTGGCACAGAAATATAAGTAAGGATTGCAGACCACTGAGTGATTTACTGGGGAGTTCTGAAGGGGACTTCAGCTTGCATTTGTGTGTTCCATCTTTTTGACAGGGGAGCTCACTGTGGCATAGGAAATATATCTGAAAGGAAAAAAAAGAATGGTTAGGAATGGAGAGATTTGCCAACCCAGAAGACCTGAGAAATAAATGCAGTGTTAATTAATAGCTTTAACATAGCTAGTCTTCAATAGTCACAGAAAGGTATTTGAACTTTGCAAAATATTATTTTGGGAACATATTAATTAGCTCTATTTATGAGTGCTATTTGTTATTATTGAGTGCACTAGTAATTACTTATATGTATGTAAAGAAAAAAAAAAGAGATAAAAATGCAAATTCAGTGAAGTTTTTAGAACTTTTCTGTGAAATCCTGCCTACTCTTCACATACTGGTAAAAAATATATCCTTTGATTATGGCTATATAGCTGCTGTGCTTTAAAATTAAATATTAATACATTTTATATTCAGAAGAGAGACATCTAATGCACCCCATGTTATAAAACATGGACAACTGAAAGTTAAAAATTTATTAGCAACACAGAATCCATTCCGAAGGGCATGACAAAATCTCTTCATTGATACAATATATTGTTATAATCTAAAACACCTTTAAGAGTAAAAGTTTTAGAAGAGATGGTAAGAATTTAAAAGTAACATAGTCTCATACTAGTATGGCAGAATTAATTTTAAATGTGTGTGGGAACAATCAAATATAGTGTATGAGAAAATGGAATCATTTAAAGTCTGAATTTATGCCTTGGTAGACAATTTTTGATACAGCACAAAATTTTCTACACTTCAAAGGAAACACAATTTATAAAGAACATAGAAATATTATTCTATTGTCAGAGATATCACACATTGTAATTATTATTTTTAAAGTATAACACAAGATTTGTATTATGACATGTCTAAAATTGGAGGTTTAAGATTTAAATACTTAACTGCTAATGAGGTTTAAACCAATTGTTTTCCAGAACAGGTGTTTGAATAACAGAAATACAAATTTCCTCTAATCCTTTATGTCAGGAGTTTTATAATGCAACGAAAATATTTCTAGGGTGATATAATTGAGGTCTGTCTCCATTCATTTTCCGATTAATGAGTTAGAGAAATGTTTTGCTTTCCTTTGCAAATAACTTTGCACTGCTGCATGAACTGCAAGTATAACTTATTTATCTTGCCCAGGAAAGAAAACATTTGTCTTAATGTTGAAGAATTCTGTTCTTTAAAATAGTGTCCTCAAGAGGAAATGTCTTCTTTCCAGCCCCATCCCCCATCAGTCAAGTCTCTGCCATAAATTTCTGTAAAGAAACAGCCTCTTCAAAGAATCTTTCCGCATCTCATTACCACCATTTCCATCCAGTGCTGTGTCCTTTGACAAGTACCAACAGTCCTTTTCTCCACTAAAAATACCTTCTTTTATGCAGGAGGTGGCATAGTTATCCCTCATTCCAGTTATTGCACATCATAAGGTGCAGGCCAGGGAGTTTCAGCAAAAGTTACGGGTTCGACAACTCATTTGTGGTTTTGTAGCAAACTGGTAAAAACAGGGGGAATCGCTGCAAGATTTGATGAAGCCAATTTCAAATAGATGATCTGATTCTCCCTGTAGTATTTTCCAAGTGGTATTTTTTCAGCATGTTAACTGCAGTTACAAAGATTGCTATCAGGGCTTCTAGATTTCTTTTTTCTCAAATATTCATTTACAAAATTACATAAAAAGTTTCAAAATATTTTAATTTTCTCTTCTATTATTTTTGTTGTGTTCTCTCCAAAACCAGTTTTGAGAGGCATTTTTTCAGATATGGCTGACTCTTGCAGTGAAGCCATTTCAACGGATTTTTTTATTATTTTTAGTAATATTCTCATTTAAAGCTCAATATCTATTTTAAAGTTAAAATATAAATCAATAAGCAGGACTTAGTTGTTTCTATTGTTGTTATAGTTTCTAGATGAAACCAACCAATGCACCTATGCCTTTCTGTAAGTTAGCAACAAAGCCAATGCAGTTTCCTTTGCATGTTTTTATATATTTGACAGTCTGTGTAGTCAGGAGAGGAACGTGGTTCCATCAAATCCTTAAATATCAGTGCAGTTAAACAGGTCTAGTGGAGGCACAGAGTGCTCTGGTGTCACTGTCTCATCTTTTTACTTACTGACCCCTATCAGGGACCTAAACTGACAGTAGGATTGAACAGTTTCCATATTTTATCCTTATTCTCTGTTGGGGATGTTCTTGATGATAAGAGCAGTTCTGCGGAACAGGAAGAGATTATCAGGTTTGATACCAACTGGGCCCAGTTAGCCCTGCCTTTTATCTCAAGTAAATGCTAAGGAGACATGAATTGTAGGGAACCCAGGGGCGTTTAGAAGGATTTCTTCCTGCAAAGCCATCTTTGCATTTAGTTTTTCCCATGTAAAGTAATTATGTATATATATACATATATATGTATTCCTTATAGTAAGTATGAAAAATAAATCAAAATTACATCAAAAATAAAAGTATCATTTGTAAACGCTCTTTGCTAATGGATTTCATTAACTGCAAAATTTGATTGTGAACATGAAGCCCAGTGTGTATTGGATGATAATAGTAATAATAGAAGTAACACATCCTTTGAGATGGCATTTATGATTTATATTAAGATGTGTCTATAGAGATTATCTCTGTATTTATCATAGAGAAATAAGTATTTATTTTTTAATAAAAAAATTATAGACATAAAAATAGATAAAGTGGGAGACACTACGATTAAGTTTTCAGGAGGGTCTGAGAAAGTTACAGGCATAAATTTCAGTGAATTATATATTGATTTTACATATAATAATATCAAGTGTCTCTTAAAGTTTCAGTTTTGCTAAATAGGTGTTTGACTTTCTATATGGTATGTTTTGTCTTTTTAAGTGACTGACATTATTATGACAAATACATGCTAGGGGTAGAAAGAAATCTTAAAAACCATAATACAGACTTGGCTAAATGAAGAAACATTCTGATGGGAGAACTTGTTATTTCTTGGGTTTCACAAACTTGTCACTTCATAATTCACATATGCCGGATCATCTTTCATCATAGTATTATTCTGAGTTAGGTTGCACTGATTTACAAAGTTGGCAAAGCTTTAAACAAACCAGTAGTGAACATTTATGAGCCTTGAAAGTGACTCTCTATGTGCCCTTAGTTTTTCCTTCATTGTGTTCACACTCTTCATTAACCAATCAGAAGCTTTCATAGAGTTGATTTTTTTCGTCCCAGGTGCACATGTTGTGTAAGATGCTGGTGCCTCTGATTGCTCTGTATCAGCAGGTGCAAATTCCTTTGGACCTTAGTCCTCTTCTTGGAGAAAATGTATTAAGACATGTTCTCTGGAAAAATCTTTGTTTTCCCACATACTGCCTGTGAAGCATCCTGAGTGGTCAGGGACCTTTTTAGCTGCAACTACCAGTTTTCACATCACTCTGTTTCAGTTAAAACTCCCCAATTTCAGTACTAATATTGCAGCTATTAGATATGTTGGATGGTCCAAAAATGCCTCACAGTACACAAAGACTGGTTTTTTTTGGACAGAATCCTCTGTGACAAACATATTACAGAGAGTAACATGGTAGACTTTTGTATGAGACCAACCATGTGAGTAGTTGATAAAAGGCATTTAAATAATTTAAAGCGTCTTCCAAAAAGGAGTAGTTTTTCTTACTACAGTTTTTCATCCAAATCTGAGTTTTGTAGTTATATTCCTTATTAGTTAAGTACCAATTTTCAGTGGTAAAAAAACGTGTAGCATGTGCAACATGGTCCTTACTTGTAAAGAAATCCGTGCAGTATTTGTTATACTACTTTATTGCTTATCAGAAACAGTCTTTTTTACTTTTTGTTTGTTTTTCCTTGCCACAATTTGAAATCAATCTCATTACTGTTACAGGCTTGAACTTTGTTTCCTGAATTGATTAGTCTTTTGCCTTTTTACTTTGTTGTATGTTAACTGGATTGCACTGCAATTGATGGAGGTGCTTTGGATTCATGCAGTTTAATTTTGTATCTTTGCAAAATATGTGCGTCATTACTTAAAAGAATGTTTAACAGATTGAGCTACAAATTGTATTTACCTTCAAGGAAGCAAGGCTTTGAATTGGTGAAAATGCTACTCCTGTGTGCAGGATGGCCCAAATGTTATCACAGAATCATAGAATGGTTTGGGTTGGAGGGGACCTTAAAACCATCTTGTTCCAACCCCAGGCCAAGGGCAGGGACACCTTCCACTAGACCAGGTTGCTCAGAACCCCATCCAACCTGGCCTTGAACACTTCCAGGGATGGAGCAGCCACAACTTCTCTGGGCAACCTAGATGTTGTGACAAAGGTCACAAGAATTTCAGCTGCCTAATGCTGTCATAAATCAGAGTAAATTCAAACAGTTCATACTTTGGATTTGGTTTCTGTTAAAAGAAATCGGTGAAGCAGCATCCCATCACTCCTCACAGAACCACAGACTGGTTGGGGTTGGAAGGGATTGCCTCTTTCCTGTCACTGGACATCACTGAAATAACCTGGCTTTGTTTTATTTACACCCTCCCATCATCCATTAGTCATGAGGGCCCAGCTCTATCTTATCACAACCAGAAAAAAACCCTAAAAAGCACAATCATATGTCCTAGGAAAGACACAAATGACAAAAAAAAAAACTATCAAGAGAAACAAAACTTTGAAATAGTCTAAAAAACATATGCATCTTTTCTATTAAAATACTCTTGGCTTTACTTACATTTCTTCCTGTCAAATTTACAAGTTTAAATGGGAAAGCAAAGATAGCAAAGGTCAATCTTTAGCATTTTACATGTGATAATTTTGACACGTCTTTGGAGCTCATGAATATCAATTGTAAGATTTACCGTTTTCATTCTTTGACTACCTTGAGCACTTGCACAGAAGGAAATTTGATGTGCCATTGCAGTGGCTTCAAGGGGGTAAGAATGTTGAACTCAGAGCAAAAATGAGGTTTATTGCTTAAAATCACATTCGAAAACCATTTCAGCAGAGCTTCCTACATTGAACCAGAGATGAAGGCTTCTGTTTTCTTAATTTGATTCTACAACAGTAAGTGTGGCAAAGTGGATAAATTATATTTTATTAATCTATGTAGTAAATATACCTATTGTTTGGACCAAAAGAGTGGAAAAATACTTTGGAAGAGAAATTCTGACTTAAAAGCTTTTTGTCCGTATATGTCAATGACTTGTTATGTGATGTCCATGTTAGGAATTTCTCTAAATTTTTACCTAATACTCTATACTATATGGTTGGTTGGCCTTGCAATGAACTTGATATAATTTAAAGTAGATGTTTAATAACAGATTGGCTATTTTTTCTCACAATAGAAGAATACAATTTTTATTAAAATAAATAAAATAATTTAGGTTTTATTTTGTTTCACTTCTAATAATTTACTCATTAATATGTACCTATGCCTTTTTTCACATATGCAATTTTGAAAAGTAAAGGTATAAATAAAAAGAAAAAATTGGAAGAATTTTCTTAGTTTCCTTAAAGATGCTTCAATTTTATGACTTGGTCTTGCAAGATAAAAAGTTCAAATATTTACATTAATAATGAATGTGCAAATTTTAAATGGTTTTGCAAGTAATTTCATATGATATTAAGTGTAATTTATATTATATACTGATGACCTGCGATTAAAAAAAAAAGGCAGCATGTCCTTTGTCCCTCTCTATACCTCCAAGGGAGATCCAGCAAAGCAGAAACAACGCATCTGAGAATTATGAAGAAAAAAATCAGATGATGTGATAAGTGTGATGCTGAAAAATTGGAACTTTAACAAAAAAAAAAAAAAAAGACCTTAAATTGAGATTTGTAACCTCAACCTTTTTTTTTTTTTCCAACTAACTTACCTTAAGTGCAGAATACTTGGCATTACTTGAAATTGGTATTTTTAAATACCCAGTGAGTTTGAGCACATTGAGAAATGGTGTTGGGTATAGAAAGTAATTTCAGCAATGCTGATTGGATTTTTAGTTGGTTCCTTTTAAGTTTCTTAGAGATTTTATTCATTGTTTTCTGGACATCCTGTATGTAAAAATGAAGAGATAACAATATTGAGTAACATTTAATATTGAGATAACAATTTTATTAATTGGAAATATATGAGAGAGAGATGAGAGACTGGAGGGATAATATCAATAAGGAGTCAGAAAAATATAGAAGGAGAAGACTGGACTTTGTTCTGAAAAAGTGACAAGCAGGACAGGAAGAGAGATGGGGATTTGAGGAAAGGTATGGCAGTTTTTGACTTCTGGCTATAAGAGAATTATAAAATATAAAGTGTGATGCAAGAAGTCTGGCCATCCTAAATTATTCCAGTATTTGTGTCCAGGAATGCACATGACATTTGAAAATTTGATAGAAATTAGTACCATTCCAAAATAATTGGCAATACCTGATAATTTTATTACTGAAATGAAATTACTGCTAGTGTGAGAGATGTGTAGGGGGAGTCTTCATGTTCTACATCTGATGGCCAGTGCTATGGGTGATTTACTGGCAGAAGAAAATGACTAACAGACACATGCAAACAGTTTTTTTAAAACATCACTATTGACATACTTAGTTTATTTTGTCTAGCTATGTTTTCTTAATAATTTCTTCTAATTTAAACTGGTTTAGGTAATTGTAGAGACATTTTTCCATCCACGACAGAGATTTCTATGAATTTTAAATTTCTTGGTGTTTCAGTTTGGTTTGTTTTGTTGGGGGTTTTGTTTGTTTGTTTGTTTGTTTTTTACAATTGATCAACCTAAAACCACTCCTTAATGTCAAGTGGAATTTGAAGAAAATTGGATACACTGAATTTCTGCAACTCTGGCAGCACCAAGCACCAGAACCATACATGCATTCATTGTCCACCATTTTTTAAGGTGACAATGTTAACAACATGCTTTGCATCTAGCAGAAAGGTACTTTATCTTCATGACCATTAGTGTTTTTCCTACATTTATCGAAATAGAGCAGTTGTTGTGGGGGTTGGATATTAAAAATATTGTCCTAGTTAAGGTTATCAGGAACTGCTTGCCAATGAGGGGGGGATTCTTACTCCTCATAAACTGGAGAATTAGTTGATAGTTCATCATACTATTGAATATAAATGTTTTATTGTAATGCATTTTGAAAGGAACCAATAGAATGGGGCAGTGGAAAGGAAACATTACTGAGAGTAGTGTTTCCTGCAATTGCTGTGAAGGGAACACGAATCTCTCAAAACTCTTGAAATTATGAGCTGGATTCTGGAAAAAAAAAAAATCTCTGTTTTTAGCTAATAATCATGGAAATTCAAAATTATTATATGATGACTTTCAGCTGCTTTCCTATTTGGAAACTTCCCATGCAGATCTTGCATATTTTTTCCTTGCAGGGTCATGATTGTGACAGTAGCAGTAAAGAGAAAGTTAGTTCTCCAGTTCCTATTTCATAACCATATTCATAATCATCCTTTTCAGGATGATTATGGATTAAAATATAACCACCTAACCACATTTCTGAAGTTGTTCTGATATTATTTTTTTTACAAATGAATATTTGACAGTTATTGCATTTCTCTTCAGAGGTTCTTCTTTTTATTTAGGACAAAGCTATTAGTTTTCAAATATGAATTATTGAAAACATGTATGGGGTAGAAAATACAAGAGAAAGATAGCTGTCAACCAAATTGTTGCAGAGTTACAAAAAATTGAGGTAATTTTACAGGATCAGTGACAAGAACAGTACTAGATTTACTAGAAGATGTGGTTTATTAAATCCCTTAATTATGGGAAACTTATGTTAGTATTGATCATCTGAGAGAGAGGATTCCAACAATAAACTGGGGAAATGTCCAGCATCTTATGCCTTTCTGTCACATATTTTCATTGCATGATCCAGGAAAACAAATTATTTCAGGAACAAATAGCCAGAAGTTTGAAAACTTATGTTCTTGAATTAAGAAGTATAAATCTGATTCTGCACACAAGTTTTTGATTACAGTTGTCTGGACACATGGACTGAGTCAGGTAATTTGCTATATCTAATTTTGTGTATTACACTGAATGTACACCAGAGCTGGATCTTTGAAGTTCTTAATTTAATTAGAGTCTGGACAAGACAGGTGATGCATTAATCTGTTCTTGGACCACTGTTCCTGGACATTATGCCTAACAAGGATATCTAAATACAAGAGACAGTTTTCAGGTCACAGTTTGCTTCTCTTAAATAATCTCACACAGGTTATCCAGAACTACTTCTAATTGGAATACTGACTTGCCTGTTTCTTTCTTGTTTGTAAAAATGAACAGCTTGAGTTTGGCTGATGCTGGTACCATAACATTAACTACTCTAAAATGCTACTTAAATTTGCAATTGCTTGTAGAATCTTACTCTCATAGAATAGTTTTATTTTTTTATCTTTGTAATGGTTGTCTTGTTCCTTCTAGAGATCATTTTCCTTTGGCTTGCATCTTCCCTCTAAAATAATATTCCATCTTTCATAGCTGAACCTTGTAGTAGTGCTTATGAACTTTTATCCTGTCCTGGGCTGCATCCAAAGCAGTGTGGGCAGAAGGTTTAGGGAGGGGATTCTGCCCCTCTACCCTGCCTGAGACCCCACCTGCAGTGCTGCCTCCAGCTCTGGAGTTCCAAACACAAGAAAGACAGCAGGTCCAGGAGAGGCTGCCAAGATAATCAGGGAGCTGTAACACCTCTCCTGTGAAGGCAGCCTGAGAGAATCGGGTTTATCAGCCTGGAGAAGAGAAGACTCCAAGGAGATTTCTGCAGCCTTTCAGTATGTAAAGGCAGCTTATAAGGAAGAGAGAGAGAGACTTTTTACCTGTAGTGCTAGGGCAAGGGAGAATAGTTTTAAACTAAAAGAGGGCTGTTTCAGATTAGATTTTAGGAAGAAAATCTTTACTGGGGGGCTGGTCAGGCACTGGCACAGGTTTCCTAGAGAAGCTGTGGATGCCCTATCCCTGGAAGTGTTCAAGGCCTGGTTGGATGGAGCTCTGAGCAACTTTGCCTAGTGGAAGGTGTGCCTGCCCATGGCAGGGGTGCTGCACTAGATGATCTTTAAGGTCCTTTCAAACCCAAACCATTCCGTGATATTTTGTGCCTTTGTTAACTAACATGAACAGTAGCTTTTTTACTTTGTTTGTTGTGTTTGTTTGTTTGTTTGTTTTTTGTTTTGTTTTCTGTAGAGTGCCAAAGGTTCAGGTATAATAAATACCATCAGTGTTGATTTTTTTAAAAAAACAGAGCTATTTAGAAGTCCAGCATGTTCCCTTAACTGGTTGTACTTTGTGAACAAAAGCTTAAAAGGAGGTTTTCATTTGCACCCTGCATTGATTTTTGTCAGGTGTAAATTAATACTGAGTTCCACAGAGGCTAAGCAGAGCATATAATTATTCTTTAAGGGTTTTAATTTTCTAACTGATCTGCACTGAAGCCTTTATTTTTTTTTCTTTTTATACAGTACATATATTGCAGCTAAAGATCCTCAACATATATAAACATATGAGAAGGTCCACCTTCTCATTTCTGCTTGGTTTTACTTAATTCTCAGTTAATAGAATTTATTGACAAATATTCTGTTTATTTGTTTCTTAATTATTTTAGAAAACTGGAGGGATCAAATTTTGCAGGAATATAAAATAACCAACCTTATGTTTTCAAAGCCTTGGCTTTAAGGTTTGTGTTTTTCTCATGCTCTATTTTATATTGAACATATTTTGTGTTTATGTTTGATAAATACTAATTCTGTAACCAATTAAGCATAATATACTTCAGTTAGCGATGAAGGGCATACAAGAAAAAGCTAATTCCTTTTATAAACCAATTATTCCCTTCCAACTCAATTTTTCTAATTTTATAAAGAATGTAAAATATCTTTTATTTGTACTGTAAGAAAATAATTTCCAGGCTTATTTTCTTTGCGTAAAGCATCGCTCCAGGCACCTTAATCTATTCTTGACTAGGAAATCAAAAATCATCTCCTTTAAGATAATTTCTCTGAATCAAGCCATTAGCACAGTCCTTCTCCTTTTCCTTTGTTGGAGCTTTTGACTGCTGGGGAAGTGGCTGCAAAGCCTTTTTACTCAGACTTCTTGAGAGGAAAATCGTGCAGCTCTTTTTTTGGGGGGAATGCTTTACATTTCTGAATTGTCAGTTTTGGGATATATCTTTATTTGACAGACTTTTAGTCCTGTTTGTGGTTTTTTATGTGTATTAGTATCTGTAGTCATACAGAAATGGCAGTCTATAACTCACCTAATCTTTTACAATATAAATAAATGCATACTATGGTCAGCCAAAATTTGCCTTTAGAAGAGAACTGGAAGTTCCTCTTCTCCTAAATGCTTGTACCTGCAATACAAAGTACAAAGTGTACTTTACTTTGTCACTTGTAAGACTTGTAAAATAGAGTATGAGTTTGCCACGTATATTTAAATCAACAGAGAGCATCAAACCACATGATGTTACCAAGTAAGGAAAGTTACTCAGATTCAGACAGAGCAATCTTTAAATCTTCAAAATTCACTCCAGTGTTCATTAATGGAGAAATTCTGAGAAATTGTGCATTGGGAGACACAGCTTACATAAGACTTGTAGTGAAATTACCCCATTTGATGCCTCACAAACACCCTGATGAGATTTATGACCCATATGTTGAAATCATTATTGATCCATCTGTTGAACAGGCAGAAGTCAGTTCATGCACTCTTCCTACAAGTGGCTCCCACCATGAACTTCATTTCCAGAGGAAAAGCCAAGGTTCTGACTTTTGGTATTCTGAGATTCCTGACTATTCTTAACCATAAAACAGGCATTTGCAGTTTGCTTTTTCCTTCGTATTCTCCCTTAGGATGCCATGTCACCTCTGAAGATTTTTTGATAGTCCATTCTTTACATTAAGCTGTGTAGATGATGAAATATGGTTTTATTAAAGATCTGTGAAAATCAAGAGCACTAGAATTACTTATTAAAACATTTGGAACAGAAAGATGAGTTCCTGTATCTGCTAAATAAATTCATAGTCAGGCACGCTTTATTTATTTGGGCGAAACTGCTTGTTTTCCTACAAAAGTGAGGGCTGAACAGTTATTAAAGAAGATGCTGCTGGTGTTGAGCAATGTAGCAGCTTTGATCTGTGCTTTAAAACTTCTATTCATAGCAACTCTTTTCAGTCAAAGCCTGTATGCCTGCCTGCAGAAGCAGCCTATGTCATTAAAAAGTTATTCTTTTTGACAGAGGCAAACACAGAAAAAAGTTGAAATGTGAACTTGAGAGGAAAAAAAAAAAAAAAAAAAGGAAGTAGTTTTTAACCATACCTGAAGCTAAATTTCACTTCTTACTTAAATTTGGTCAGTTCTAGTCTCTGATAGACCTATTAGCAATTTTCTAGACTAAAGTTAAACTATTTGTGAGAAGACTAGAGTAGTTTTTCCTAGAGACACATCTATAAATATTTAGAAGCTATTTGTCAGAATAAAAATATATACATATGTACTTTGGATGTAAAAATCTGTAACTAACACTTTTCTTTAGGTAAAAATGCTAAGAGAGTTTCCTTGAATATAATACAAAGAATATTTTCTTAATGCTTGTAAAATATGAGTAAAGTAGAAAAAAATTGCAACCAAATATTTGATAAGCAAAAATACTATTTACTTAAGACATAAGTAGAAGAGGAGGGAAAAAAGCTGCTCCCTGTCATTTTCCAGAGACCACTAAAGTGTTCTTGCTCTCCAGAGAAACAGTGAATAGAACAGATAAGTCGTGTCACTACTGGCTTTGTGATCTGTAAATCACAGTCTGCAAACCATCAATTTCCTCTGTGTCAGACTCAGGGTTTGGTACATGTTTCATGTAGCCCTTTGTAGGCAGGTTTGTAAGGAAAACACACCACTGTTTTTCTTGTCTATAGCTTGATTATTTCCTAAGGTCACAGTTCCAGTGAGAAATGGGGGAAGCTGAAACACATGTATAAAAGTTCGGAGAGTGAATATAATTTCTCCATAGCAAAACAAGATACTATAAAGTCATAACATGAACAGCTTCTATAAGCTTCATAGGTCACCTCCCTTTGTCATAAAAGGGTTTGGCCAAAGAGCTTCTCATCCTCAAGAGGAAGTGTTCTTCCTGTTTTTTTAAGGGCCTGATATTGCCTAATGTTAAATATAATTAGCAGGTATTCTCTTCCTTAGAATTTCAGCTGAAACAGTTTCAGGAGAGGAGAAATTTACCAAGATGAAGGCTCAACAAACTCAAGGTTGAATACAAATGTTTTCAAACATTTCCATAATAAACTGATTTTTACTTTTCTTACTTTAGTTTTTTTATTTTACTGCTACTTAAAAAGTGATCACACTGTCACACTGCCATTGTCAACTGGAATTTCTCTGTGAACATGAAGACTTGGATAGAAATGTACAGCTTGTTTTACTAAACCAGTCAATAAACTTGTGTGTTACTCCATTTTTCCAGATGCTCCAACATTTGTGTCAAATCAAACCAGGTATTACTCTTGGGAAGGCAATCCCATCAATATAAGTTGTGAAGTGCTGGCAAATCCCTCTGCCTCAGTTCAGTGGAGAAGAGGAAAATTAGTTTTACCCATAAAAAATACAACACATCTGAAGACCTACAGTACAGGAAGAAAGCTGATTCTAGAGGTAAGGCTTAAAATGTAAATCAATGTGGTGATATAAAATAATTTTGTCATCAGTTTGGCACCATTGCAAGTAGGATAAAATTTGCAATTTAACAAGAAATGCTCTTTAAAAAGATAACAAAAAAAACCCAACAACTGTATATGAACTAATTTATCTCCATGTTTCTGATGAGCAGTTAGAAAATAAACCTTATTTACATGGCTTGTGAGCAGTTTTCCATTGGCACTGAACAAAAATGCAGCTTTGATTTCTTGGAAGTAAATAAATACGTAAATAAATATAAAACTAGCACATCAAGTTAATACAAAAAATTACACGGACTGCCTGGTAGGTATTTTGTATATACAAAGAGTTTATTAGATTCTTTTACTTGTTTAGAGGTGAAATTATAAAGATCAACAATGTCACTGTTTTCCATTGTTGGGTTTCCTCACTGGCATTTGAGAAGGGAGAGTTTAACATGGAAAAGGGTGTATTTAGATCTATATTTGGGAAATATACCAGATAGGCTGAAGTAAGAACACATCTGCATTTTGGTTGAGGAGAATATACTTACATTTATACCTGACTAGCAACTAATATTTACAAACTGTATTCATTTTAAAGATTGCTCCCACCTCTGACAGTGATTTTGGACGATATAATTGTACAGCCACAAACAGAATAGGAACAAGATATCAGGAGTATACACTTGATCAAGCTGGTAAGTTAAAATTTTGTTTCCTTCTCTTTAAATATTTTTTGTACTATTACCAAAATGAAGTTCAGGCACACTGTCCTCTCTTTCTTTTATTCCATGGACTGTTTGCAGTTAATTTAATTCTCTAAAAGTTGAGTTGCAATATAAAGTAAAATAAACCAGTTTGCTCAGAACATGAATCTTTTTTGGATTTAATTTTAAGGCCTTCAGAAATTTGAAAAAATTAAATTAGTCTAACTTTTTTTCCTTTGCCCTCACTACCTCCTACATTTATAACAGTGTATTTTCATTACTTCAGCAGAGAGACATATGGTTTGCAGGCAATAAAAGTAAGAAGGAACTAGGAAATTATTTTTTTTCCATTTTTCTCCCTGGTGTTTTCTTTACAAACCAAGGATGACAAAAGACTGAAATGCTTCAGCAGAGAATTTCTACTCTCATTTGCACTTTTAGTTATTTAAAAGAAGAATTTGAGCTGTAGTGTTAGATTGAATTAATTTAAGCTCTGAGATGTTCTACAGTTTATTCTTACAGAATTTCTGAATATCTTTAGGTCCTTCTATTGTTGTTTAGGCAAATATAAAATTCTCACTGCATGTTTGTTCTTCAGCAGAAGTAACTATAAACTGAGAACAAATGAGAGTTTCTTGGCTTCGTTTTCAATTTTATTTTCTTTTGGAATGGACTAACGTTTATTTAGCAGGCTTGGAGGTCTCCAAGCATTTGGATCTATGTACTTAATGATGCAAATTATGCCAGCTTTAATGACGTCTAGGGAGTTATAAAGCAGTTTAGTACTAAAGGAACAGCCACACTGAGATCTCTTACACCCCTTGGGATGTGTCATTATGGACCACTTTCATCACATAACTTTCAGGCCATACCGTAACACCAAACTGGCTGACCTGTATTGAAGGGGATAGGAAAAAATAAGGTCTTTTTTTTTTTTTTTTCCAGTAAGACATGTGTATTATTTATGATCTTGAATTCATTAATTGAATGTGGCTTTTAGTTTGTTTTTCTTCAATAAGAAAATAAACCCTTTGAAGCCCTACTAGAAAGAGGTTTGGAGGTGCTTTGCTGAAACATTCCCATCCACTCATAGCTCTCTTACTTGGCCTGGTAGTTTAATTTTTATAGTTTTGCTCCACAGGATGATTATGTTCTTTAGGTATCTCAGGTATTATAAAAACTAGTTGTTTATTAATAAACTACTTTGACTTCTTCCACAGCATTGAAAGATCTTCCCATTACCTCTATAGGATGGATTACTAGCACACACTCTTACTGTACTTTTTTGGGTTTTTTGCTTTGAAGAACCATCAGAAGTGTTGAGCTTCCTAAAACGAAAAATGTGGGGGTTTATTAAAAACATGGGGCGCAATTTCACATCATTCGTAATGTCCACTACTCTTCATTTACAACTTCTTTAGGGTCTTAACTATGCTGTGATCTTGCCTTCCCTTGACAGCTACATGCAGCTACTGAGAAAAAGAGTCTTTCCTGAAGCCATGAACATAAATGATAGGAAAGGGAAGGAAAATCCCCACTTGTATCCCTCTGGTGTCTTACCTCCCAGGAGAGATAAAAAAAAAGAAAAAAAACAGAGAAAATATTGTGATTGTTGCTATGTGCTGTTTTTCTCATAAATATGTATAACATGGGAGAGTATTTCAACAGATATAGTACAGAATATTGGGGTTTTTTTTGTAGATTTGCAGAACAGTATCCCATCACAATGAGTGGTGCTGCATGATGATCATTTTAGCTAGGTATATCTCCCTAAATTTTATAATTAATTAATTAACTTCAATACAAAGAATATAACATTGTCACCTGAAAAAGAACATGATATTTTGACATATTTCAGAAAACTCATACATGAGAGCCCCCGGACATGGAAAGAAAAAATAACTTCATAGAAACTATAAGCCTGGCTTGGCTTTTTAATACAATTGTATCAGAAATGTTACTGATGCCAGTCTTTCAAACAGCTTAATATTATCTACTTTTGCAATAGTTCTGTCAATATTTTTTTTCAGTCAGTTCCTCAGAAAACTTGATGAACACTTATAAAAATTATGTATTGGAGTCATAACAATAAAAAGGTAAATCAAGGTAAATAAAGAATTATGGGAAGATATTATATAAGTCATCAGCTATATATGGATACTCTATGATAATGATATTAAATACACAAAATGGGGGGGGAAAGAAGCTTTTTTCGTAATGATAATGAACAGGGCTGGAAACCCTGGGTTTGGGGGTGTCAGGGCTCCATTATACTACACTCTACTCACAGTAGTGTAATGCACAATATTCAGTATCCTGAAAGATTGACATTTAGAGCATTTGCATCTAAATAGACTTTGTTTTTGGAAAAAAAAATCCGACAAGTTCCGAGTTTTGCACTTAAACTGGTATCAGCTGAAAATAGAAAACAATCAGGGAGATGGAGGATAAAATAGTAAATACAGGTATAAAATGTCAAGTGCAGCTTTCTTTCTAGTTTTATTAACTCTGTTGCTTTACTTTGGTAGATTAGGAAGACCTAATGATTGATATTTTCATTATTAAAGCCTATAAAATCATTTCATGCATTTCAGTGCAGCCTGGATTGCCTTCTGGCTTTGATTGTAAATACAAATGCTGGGGCATAGCATACTTTTAAAAAGGCTCTGTTAGGGAAAAATAAATACTGTTCCTAGCTGGGAGTTGATATTAAGCAAAGTATGCTGCTGGGGTAAATTTTACCAAATAATGATCATTTTACTGCATGGTTTTCTCTTTAAATTCTGCAGGAATTACTTGTTCCTTTGTGTTTTGTTCCATTTTTTTTTGCTTTGCTGGATTCCAGAAGAATCAAGTTACCTCTCTTTTATTACTTTACTGCTACTTAAAAAGTGATCACACTGTCCCAATGCCATTATCTTTATTTCTGTAGCCTTCCTTAAGAAATTCGACTTATTGATGATTTAAAAAAGAAATGAGTTCTTTCAGAATTTAGATGCAATTTTCAGCCACACCATTTTGTATGACAGAAAAACCATAAATAAATCAGAGTACACAGAGCTACTGAATCACCCTGAATTCCATTTAAACCTTTCAAAACAACTGAAGAACTGCAGACTATTTGAGGTTTCACACTGAAAGGTGCTGACCATTAGTTGAAAGCTTAATCAGATGTGTTCTCCTGCCTCGTCATGATCAACTATTAAAAATACCACGTGGTTCATCTATTGCTGCTTATTCGTTGTTTAAGCATTTAAATTGTTATGTGAGTAACATGTAGAATGTGAAAAGAACCACAAGAATTTCTTGGCCTCTCAGTGTCTGAGGTGAGCACAAGTATTCCTAGACTTGTCCAGTTCTGGTTTAGTCATAGTTTATGTGAACTATCAGTATGGAGGAAGATGGTATAAGCTAGCAAAGCATTCTTCCTTTATGTTGGATCTCAGTATTATTTTAAATGGATTTTTGTACAGATGAGTAGAAAATCACATGGCCATCAGTATTCTAGGACTACATTATTGGAATAGGTAATTTAATATCTTAAAATGGTAAATCTTAAGGTCGTGACACAGAACTAAACTGGATTATTCAATGCATGTTTTGCACTTAGCAATGTATAGCTGGACTGGATCTAAAAGTTTGATTCACCTGCAAAGCTGTCATGGCCTTACTCATCCTAGACTTTCCTGTTCCCCTCTTCATTTTGGGGTTGCAAAGGGTTTAAAAATTCAGATAAATAGTCTGATTCCCCTTTCTACCCCAGTCTTTTCATCTGTGTACCTAGAGGGATACTATTATTTTTGATGAAAGTTGAAGTTCTGATCTCACCACGTCATGCCTTGAACTCCAGCAGCTATGTCTGCTATAGCTATATGATTTGTTTCCTTTCTAAACCAATGTTACATGGAATTAAAAAACAAACTTTCAATGATGTCATTAGATACTGAGAACTCCTACACCTCTTTATTTAATGATCTTTAGGCATCCTGTATACACAGAAAGTCAGTGAAGAGGGGCAATAATGACAACAAAAGCAAATTCCGACATGGGAAAGACAATAATTGAGCTTCACAGAAATTGTATCCTCTAACCTGTTTTACAGAATAAATTCATGCTCAAAACATGGTGAGGCTGATCAATAACTGACAAAGACCATAACATCAAATTTAGAAGTTTATTAGTCTGGAGTTTCAATGCTGACACTTTGTTGCTGGTTAATGGATGTTCCTTTCTCTTCTCCAAGTATTTGCATTTTCACACAGGCAAAATAAAATCAAAGTAGGACTTATTTTTCCCCAGGGAATAGTGTAATGAAAAAGATAATCATATTCTGCCAAAAGTCCATTCATCTCCACAAAAATATGGGCAGACCTAAAATCTAGCTCACTGTTCTAAAATTTGCCATTCATATCTTAGCAGCATCAACTAAAAGATTTTTAAAAAAACCAAACAAACAAAACACAAAAAACCAAACCAACCAAACAAACAAAAGCAAACAAAAAAAACCCCAAAACAAACAGAAAACCACTACATATTTTCATATCACCTAGATCTGAAACTATCAACATAGCAGCAGTGTTTTGCTTTGTGTGTATCCTATTTTAATTTATTTTTTATATATTAACTTGCTAGCTGTGGTCCTGGTTACTTAACTAAATCCTTATTTTTGCCAGAACTCTCAGTGACTCAGTAAAAGAAATCTATATAGATGTAATATTGAATTTTTTCTCCATTCCAAGGATGTACAAGCACAAGCTGTTTCATAGAGATTTTTGACTCCAAAGGTCTAGTCCCCAGCCTCATCTCTTTCCCTGGCAAGGTCCTGATGCTACTCACATTCAGCATTTAGACATGGTTATTTTGAGTCAGTATATATGCCAGATATACAGAGGCAGGAAAAGCTGCAGAGCTGCAGTAGGAACATCCTGACAGGAGGTAGGAGACGACCTAACTGGAAGATAAGTCTCTGAGCCCACTACCTACTCTCACAGCATCACTTCCTTCTCTCCATTTATATCAGGACTGCTAAACTCTCAGAAGGAAAGTTATTTTCTTCTATAAAACTATCACAAAAATAGCCTGAAAAGAAAATCCTCAGTGATACACAATGGTGATGTATTGAACAGGTTTGGTGACAATAGTAATAGATTTGAAAGACTGTTTACATATCAGTGGAGATAAATATGTACTCATAATTCTGTGTGTACTTCTTTAGCAGCTGTGATAATGTATTTGGAACCAAACTGATGCTACTTTTTCAGGCACAAAGTTCATTTGTGCAGACCAGAATTATATGCTGTGTACAAAACACATCAAGTGCAATTTTACAGTTATTAGGATTTTATTTATAAAATTTTTGATTTTATTTTTAAGGAATTGTTTGGCATCATATTTGAATACAGTCACATACTGAACAGAGGAACAGACACTGAGGAAAGAAGACAAAGTTGACTAAATGTCCGACACTTGAGGGTTTTTTTATGTCATACTTTATTTTAAAGGCTGAACTTGTGATGGATTATCCCTTCTTTTGACAGCAGTATAATGACAAAAAAACTGAGAGTGGAACTTCTGAGGAAGTATGCTAGAATCTTTGCTATCATTAAATGATCTTTAGAGCATAGAAAAGAAATCCCATACATTTTCTACTACATAGTCTTTCAACTTGTATCTCCACAACAGTATACAAAATGAGATCACTGTCCATAGCTAAACTCCTCTAAGATTTATTTGGTTAGTTGGGTTTAGAAGGAAAAAGAACAAGAAACATCCATAGCTATATTCTTCCAGATGCAGACTTCAAAGCACACAGCATTGCAAATTATTCTCCACTCCTACTAAACACCAAGCCAAAAGCCTTGCAGTTATGACATAGAAATCATGGCAATGCTCCAAGTAATTGCACCTGACAGGGGAAGGATCAAATGCTTGAATGTTTAGCTAGATCAAGACCAGAAGGCTGTATACCTTGCAAGATCAAATTCTTACTCGTCAGCGAACTACAGAATTAGATCCAGTTCGTTATGCTGCTATTGATCTTCTTTGGGGAAAAAAGTTACAGATTTGCTCGGTCTGAAGTAGGTATTTTCTTGTATCTTAATGGTATTGCTAGTATTTGGGTTTGGTTTTAACTAGGACTGTGTCTCCTGCTGTATTTTCTTCAGGTGATTCGCTCTTTTCCTTAGAACTGTCATAGTTCAACCCTGGAAACTGCATAAAAGTTACACCTGAGGGTGGCTTGGATTGTGGGATACACATTTAAAATAGTATTATGGATGTATTTTACACTTCAGTGAGTTCTAAACAGATTGCATTGTGCTAGTTATGCAAAATATTTTACTGGGTTTTCACAGGAGCTTCATTTTATGCTTATTACCAAAAGGAATCACATCTTCATTTGGCAGAAACTTATGTTCTCTACTGCTGGTTCAAATATAATTATTTGGCAGAAATTATATTTGAACCAGCAGTAGAGAACATAAGTTTCTTCCTGAAGAATGTCATCTTCCCTGTGCCATGCTTATTATAGTTAATCATGCACAGGCATTAGCACACGAGGAAAGGAGATCTTAACGTCGGAAAAGTCAAGAACAGAGTGGATATGGAAATAACACATTTTTGTTTCATACCATTGACCAAATATTTGGTTTGATGCAAACAGAAGTACCAGTGAATTGCCTTATTAAAATAGCATTCATTTAAAGAAAGATTCAAAACCCAGGTCTGTGTTTTCATGGATGCACAGCGGACTGATTACACCTTGTCATGTTCTATTTGATCATGAACCTTGAATCCCTTTCTGTAGAGTAATACAGCTCCACTAAGGATGAAAATTTCCTGCAGCATCTCATATCCTCATGAATGTTTCCTGGAACAAGAAAAGATTTGAGGGTTTGAACCCCTCAAGCTGAGATTTGCACTCTACTAAAATCTTTAATGTCATGGATTCACATAGTTGTGTCTTTAAGTAAAAGATAAAATAATTGTTCACTGTCATAAACAAATCTAGGCTGATTTTAACCCAATGACCACCAAGGATTGGAAGGTTCAGGAGACCTATAGACAGAAATGCTAACTATAACAATTCACAGAGGTATCATATCAACATTAAGATACTCAAGTCTGACAACTGTTAGAGATTTTTTCCAAAAATAATTTAAGTTTCTGATAATTGAAAGGTTATAAAACCTTCCAGCCCCTTTAGACCTGCTCTGGCAGGCATTCTTTTCCAGAGAACTTGTGGCTGAATATGTCCTTAAATCAGTTCTTTAATATTTTATAGAAATTTTTGTCTCATTTTCATTCAAGTACCAATACTGGGTGAAGCTCTGATTCTTCTTTTATTCCCAACTGTCTGACAGCCTTTGAATACAGACAATATTTCATGAAAATGGTTCATTACCCACAAACAAAATTATAGGCTTTGGCTCAAATTCTTGCATGTCCTTACAAAAGACTCTTACACAACATGGAGACAAAAGCAGTCTCAAATATGTAAGTGGTTATGCAGATAATCTTCAGATGGATCAGAAGGGAAATTTCTAATGGTGTTTCAGATCCCTGGTATTCTGTCCATGGGACTGAAATTCTTATTAGCATTTTTAAAAACATTTTCTGTAATTATAACACTTTAAAATGTAGGACAGTTAGAGAAGCTAGTCTTTTGTCTTCTAGGTGTCTGGTCAGACATTTTTAAAGCAATGTAACCTTTCTATTTTTAAAGCTGTGCTGACCCTGATGTCGTTTTGTTCTTTTGTTTCATCTCTCTCATTTTGACACCTACAAACACTTGCTCTATTTTCATAGTTCTTTTCTACTTTGAAGATACACATTTCCTTTTGATTTCAGGGAAAATGTTTCTTTCCATCTGTTTTGCAAATTAGTTCTTAAACTGCACAGATAATAGAAACCTTCCATTAATGTATTTTTCCAGTAGCTTGAAATCCAGTTTTTCAAAAGAAGAGAAAAATGATTCATGTTTTCAGCTGTATTTCAGAGTTACATAAAATGGCCAAATTATTTATACAGTTCTTTGTCATAATCTCATTTAGAAGAATTTAGACTCTGAATGATCTATTTAGTGTAACTGTTCCTTTTGTTAAATTTGATTTAAAGTTTGTTATTCTTTTTTATATAATTATTCAGTCAACAAACTGATCTCCTACATTTGACTGTGATGAAATTAGCAATTGAAAAAGATGATATTATAAAAGAAAGGCAAAAATGGAAAATGTTTTTGCATTACTTTGGCATACAAGGAAATGAATCTGGTTTTTTTACAGCTCTATATGGAAAACAAGTTGTTTATGTAATACAAACATTATTATCCCATAATCAATATTTATTTTTTGTCCCTTGAACATGCCAAGCAGACTTTTGGGGGTAGATTATCAACTGCTTAGGTCTCTGTAGTTGCTGCTGATTATTAAATTGGCATTTGTCCTTTTTTAGATGTGCCATCAAATCCATATGGAGTACGAGTTTTAGAGCTGTCCCAAACCACTGCCAAGGTTTCGTTCAATAAGCCAGACTCACATGGAGGTGTTCCCATTCATCACTACCAAGTGGATGTAAAAGAGGTGGCCTCAGAAACCTGGAAAATAGTTCGCTCCCATGGAGTTCAAAGTAAGTAGACGAAAAATAAACGGGAGTATTTTAACTAAAAAGAATGTTAGATGTACATTAACTGCTTCTTTGCTTGCCTTAATTCAGTAGCTGTATCTTAGTGAAGACCTCTTTGCACCAATTAGAAATCTTACAGTAATTTTGTAAAACTCAACTGTTACTTTTGCATTTTAAAAAAGTTTACAAATGTTTCACATTTTTCACTGTCCAGCCAAGTAGATATGAAGAATACTTTTGAAGCTGTAAGTTTAAGAGAGTAGAAATCAGTTAGTTTGGGAATGCGCATTATGCACACATGAAATGATTTTAAGTAAGCTCTTATGTAATATTTAATTCTAGGCATTCATTTCTGACCTTGAGCTACTTAGTAAACTTTCTACGTACCTGTTAATATTCATGTCTGTTTCAAAAGCATAACTCCAATGTTTGTTCAACAATTATTGTTCCCTCTAAACTAGCTGCACCTCTCTAGGCAGAAAAGAACATAAGCCTCCCCAAAGACACAAGTTCTTCAGGTACATGTCGAGGTGGGATGTTTATACAGAGCAGGGTTCACAAAATACATTCAAAAGATCAGTAAGCCCCTGCATCCAAATTTACCTTTTGGCATTTTTAGTGCAAGTTAAAGCAGCCCCAACATTCTTCTGATTTGTACAGCGTCAGGTGAATGGTTTTGAAGCTACCAGCATGGTCATGGAACCAAAAAATGTATCAAATTATCCATTATGAGTTATCTACTTCCCTTTCACATCTCATAATCCACAGACAAAAATTCTGGGTTTAACAGATCATGTTCCAAATTACAGAATTGTTTTAAAGGAACATATAATGAACATGTAGTTAACATGTATTCAATGAAACATGTAATGATTCCTTATCTTTTGTTTTCTCAACCTACACAGTAACTGTGTGTATAGACATAATACTGTATATCATAGTAACATACATTTTATTCTAGTCTAACTTTCCAGTATTTCTTTCAAAACTAGTAAATCTAAAGAAGACAGTTTGTTTCCTCTGTTTGCAGGGCAGCACAATAGTGGCTCTTTGTGTACTTCTTCCCTTCTTTTCATGTAATGTTTCAGACCAAGTTTGGGGCTTTTTTCTTGCAGCTTCCTTCAATGCATTGACAATAATTTTTTTTTCTGATATGAACAGTGTTAAGATCCGGTTATTAAAATTATTAGAAATTCCTCTTCCCTAATTAAGGTGCAAATGAGACCATATGCCAAAGTCAATAGTATGGATTTTATTTAACAGCAAATGTGAGGCAGAGAGAGAGAGAGAGATGGTTTTGTTCTTCTCTTCTTCTCAGTGGTGAGGGTCCCACAAAACACAGGCACCCCAGGCACCTCCCCTGGTGGGGGCGGTGAAGATTTTCATGCTTTTGAGAGAGGCTTCCTTGTTTGCTTCTCAGACCTGAGATAATTAGACAGTAGTCTTATCTGAATTTCCCCTCACAGTCCAAATTTCAGTCAGGAGGCATCTTTGGGAGGAGGAGAGTTTCAGTGGTCCCAGACAGGCAGTTGCTTCCTTGCAGTTTGACAAAAAGGTTTTCTATGATTTTGAAAATGTTTAAGATATTGACAGCATTTCAGTCTAACACAAACTGTAATATATGAAATATTGAAACCTGAACTAACCAGTCCGTGTGGTAGTGTGCAATGTACTCAACCAAGTGCAAACCCAGCGACTACAGAGTCAGTCACACAGATGCTTAATTAAATTGTAAAGCCAGAACAAAATGAAAGTCCTCAGTGTTAAATTTGTACAAAAGTGTATTTTTCTTGCTCCATAAAACTTTCCTATTATTTTGGTTGATGCGAATTTTATGAAAATATGAATTGGTTACTCTGGGAAAGGTGTAATTTGAAAGACCCTTGTTGCTGTTAGAGTTGACTGGAGCTGCCTTTTTCAAAAGATCACACTTTGATTTTGAAACATCCCTTCAGCATTACACATTTATAAGCTGTTGCATACAGGCAATTTGGAGATTTCCATATAAACTAATTGATCTTGGAGTTATTTTAGTCCAAAACTTGCTTGAATTCTATGGTGATCTATTCTAAAATCAGAGTAGAGTGACAGGTACAAACACCTGCTGTCCCTATGCTGACATTACCACCGTGAAGTAGGCTGTGAATATTGAGGATCTCTGCTGCCATTCCTACTGATATTAAATACAAAACTTCTTTGATAAAAAGGCTTTATTAATTCCCACTTGCTGTCATGTTATTTCTCCACATCTTCCTTTTGTACAAGTTGCCTGATTAGTTAATTTGTCTTCTCGCTTGAAAGTTTTCAGGGTATATACCATTTTGCAAGCATGTATTTTCCTTTTTTTGTCCCTCAGCTGTATGCTGAAAGGTTTTTTTGAGAAAATAAAATAGGTCACATTGATTTTGGACATATTAAAGATACCTCTTAATGGTAGGTATTATCAAAGACTACTACAATTGATGACAAATCTAATAAATAAAAAAACAACCTGAAAGACCATCTTGGTCTACAAAGAGTTATGTAACAAACAGATAAATAGTGAGAGGACAATGGGTGATATTAAAAATTAATACTAGATTAATACTTAATTCAGGATGTTTTCTGAAATCTCTATTGGTATACTCCTGAATAGAAAGATTGAAATTGGTATATGTCCTATATTTCTCTAAATTTCTCTCTGAACTATTTTAGAAACCAAAAAGTACTGGGGACTGAAAAATATTTGCTAAATAGGAAAAATCTTGGTTTTGTAAATCTCGTTGATGCCACGCTATGTAATTTGATTGGGAAGCCAAAAGGGACCTGGTTGCATTTATTATAAGTTCTTGCAGACATTCTATAATAAGTTAAACCTTGTTCTATTTGTGAGGTACTTTAGGGCCAAACCAGAAAAATAAGGTATGTTACCAAAACACAGACTGAACAATCTGGAACAGAAAGAGTCTTTGCAAGAGGAGATGCCAAAAAACGATATTAGTGTCTTTTTAAAAAAAGAAAATGCTGCTGAATTTAACTGGAATCTCTTAGAATATTTTCTAAATCATCTTTTTAAACTTTTCTCCATTTATGTTCTAGCCTACTTACAATGTCATGGTAAGAAAGCCTTGAGACATTCTTTCCAAAATCCCTATTTTCAGTTCCTGCAAGAATTTTTCAAAGAAGATTTTATTAGTATGAAGTTGGGTTTTTTTTCTTTATACTTTTTGAGATATTTAGGATACTTTTAAGTATTCTGAATGATAATAAATGTTTTTGATACAGCTTCTCATTCTGCTTAAGTAAGTGAGAACCACTTTCCTACCATACCTCAACATCTTCTTAGCTGAGTGAGGAGGATGTTTAGAATGCAGTCAATTTTCTGTATTATGACTTGTAGCTGGGTCATCGTAATTTCCATACTCGGTCAATATTTCTTAATGGAAACAAACCCACTTTTTCCATCTGTTCACATTTTAGGGACAGGTTTATGGCTAAGATTCAGATATAAATGCTGTTTAGACAGGGACAGTTAACTGCTTGCACATCTCAAGTGATGATGCATACATAATGTATTGGTCATGATTTTTTTCCCAGCAGCCAGTGATAAAATATTGAGAAATTTTACAGGATTTTTTTATCAATCTGATTGAACTTAGGAGTGGTAAAACTGCAGACCTTTCTTGCCACAGGGTACATAATGTGCAAATTCCAAAAATGTTGTTCAAGGGAAAGAGAAAAACCTACATGCAAGAACAAGTTTGTACCTGGAAGACTGTTAGAATTCCAATACAGATATTTTCAAGACTAAACTGGATCTTCAGCTCCCTCTATACTATGACCTAAAGGAATAATGTAGTCACACAGAACAGCCATAAACTGATAAAATTAATGAAAAATGCATTTTCAGCTGAAACAAACATCATGGAAATGTACCTACAGAAGTAAATTTATGAGAAAAACATTAACAAATGATTAATAGATGTTTCAAAAAGTTTTTGAAAGGAATTGCTTTAATGCCAACAAGTCATTAATTTTCATCTGATTATGACACAATAGCTACATATAAATACTTTTACAAGTAAGATTATAATTATTTTATTTATATGCAAAACACAATATATGTTTACCAAAGTTTTTAGGCATTCTTGTGTAATCAATCATCCAATAAATACAAAGAAATTTAATCAGGACAATTAAGCAGTATGAAATGGATTATATGCAAATCTGTTCAAACATCCTGCCATTCTCTTCATTTCCTGTTTTCTACAAAGTATCCCTCTAAAGGTGACTTTTGTCTCAAACTTTACTAGATTGAGTTGTTTTCAGATCAAATTAAGGAGAAATTCCCAGTCTTGGAGCTGTAGTCAAGAATATCTATTTCCCCATTCCCTCCCCTTTGTCTTTTATAATGAAGAACATTTCATTTGAAAGTCTGTGCTGATTGCAGCTATTGAAGGGGAGCACAGAAAGTGAAGCAATCATCCTGATGCACCAGTTTCAAACCATTAAGGAATCTGAAGTCTTAATCAACACTATCGTAGGTCACCAAGTGAGGAAATGACACTAGATTTTTCTGCCCTTGGTAGGTGATCTTCTGAATAGGAACGTTGTTTTGTTACAGACTGCCTGCAAATCTCGGTGTAGCTTCACTTTACTTACTCCCTGTGGACCGGAGTCCTGGGAGGAGCTGGATATGCATGGACAGATCAGAAAATTGTGACCCTGTCAGTAGTGCAAAAAACCCTGCTAATCCTGAAGTAACAGATGTGCAAGGTTCATTCTCCAAGGAGAGTTTGCATTCTTTTATCCTGAGAGCTGGTAAATCTCTGAGTGTGGGATGTCACCCACCCACCCTCAGGGAGGGGATAGCCACTGGTGAAGAGTACG
Organism: Empidonax traillii; assembly: GCF_003031625.1. Lineage (NCBI taxonomy): Eukaryota > Metazoa > Chordata > Aves > Passeriformes > Tyrannidae > Empidonax > Empidonax traillii. Next base: position 205,680 of record NW_020955369.1, on the reverse strand, counting down.
TGCCAGGATTTCTTCTGCAGACGCAAAGGAACCAGTGAGAAGGTCTAAGATACCTGTGCTGGGCAAAATTGCCTTACCCCAACCTTCTGTGCAATTTTATTTTTTAAGGAAGGGACCTTGAGTGATCTGTTTTTGAGTAATCAGCAAAGACTTGAAAATAAAAAGCCTGCATTATTTTTTTCTTTTCAAGCACTATTGAGTTTTCCAAGGAAGAAGCAGGATAGAGTCTGTGAGATTTGGTTCTTCATGTCCCTTCAGTCCCTCAGAAAGCACTATTGGTATAACTCTAATAGAGAAGCCATCAAGTTCTTGCTTTGTCTCAATAGCATTATAGACATTAGTAATTCTGGTTCACAGGCAGCAAATACATGCACTTGTAAAGGAAGGGACTTAGCTTATACATAAATCCAAACCACTGTGGAGATGTGCTTGGAACCTGTAAAAATGTGCTCTCTAAAAACATTTGGATGTCTTCAGCGGGAATACAAAAAACCTCATTATTTCCTTCCTTATTCTGTTTACAGATAGATGAAAAGCCAGAGAAACATGTCAATGGATCTTTCTTTTTCAGAGCATTTTAGTGAAATACCAAGGAAAATCAGTCATTTGTAGTGCCACTCAGTTTGCTGGTGATAGAACAGCATCAGGAATACAGTACAAACCCAGTCCCATATTAAGATTACTGTGAATTATTGACCTGTGGGATATATGGATGGTTGGCATTCTCTTAGAGATGAGAGAGATACATTTGGGGGTTTATGTAGCCAATAAACTCTCCCACACACCTTTTTTTACCCCTGAACTTCTTGGGATTGGAAGTTCTCAGAATTCAGATAATTTTTTTTCATGTTTATTTTAACTTACTGCGTCTTATAATTTTTTAGAAAAGGCTTGGTGAAACTTTAGATTAATATGATTTTTTAATTTCTAAAACTAAATTACTATTTTATATAAAGCTTCAATAAATATGGAAGACTTCTTAGTCTACTCATTTAGTCAGTTTAGCAACATTTGAAAAAGTTTATAAGTTTCCTGAGTTTTTAGAAAATTGCTGAAGTAGTAATGTCTAGATAATTTAAAATTTCTTATATGGGTTACATTTTATATCACCAAATGACTGATGGACTTAGCAGTGCACGTAACATAAGGGCTTGCAGATGATAAAGATGATAATTCCTTATAAATATACTTTTCAAAACAGATCATTTTTAAACACTTAACAGATCATTATTAAACACTTAAAATTAATAAAGGAGAATAAAATTGTAATTTAGAAGGAAAAAGTAATTTTCAATAATTCATGTGTAAACTTCATACAATAACAGTAGAAGAAGACATGGAACCTCTATTGAACAAATTTGCATTTCTTACATAAGGTCCTTTTTTCCTTAAAGCATTTACCTACTAGTAAATTAACATAAAATTAAGTGTAGTCACGTAAGAAACCGGTGAATCTAAGGGTATTAATCTTAGTGATGACCTTAAAATAATTTACTTAAATAATTAAGTACTCTGACATAATTTGTAACACACAAAGTTCAGGAAGCTACTGAACAGGACAACCTTAGAATCTTAACCTTGGACCTTAAAAACCAGAGATGTCTTGTATTGTTTATATTCCTGAAAGAAGCCAAAGAAACACCACCACAAAAAAATCAAACAAAACCAAAACCAAACCCAAACAAACAAAAACCCAAACAAAAACAAAAAACCCAACCCAAAACTAAATACAAAGAAAAAACCCACAAAAATAAAAATCAACTAACAAAAAACCACATCAAACTAAAATCTCTGGTCTTTACTGGCATCTCTAGGTCTTGCTTATTTCAGGCGATATTCAGATGAATTTCCAGTAATTTAGAGAAATTATCCCTGGAATTATAATTTAGCATTTATAGAATACTAACACAAAATAATTTCTACAATAGAAAAATTATATCAGCTGAAGTTATACGTTCCCAAGCCATGGGGTGGAAGAAAAAATACAGGAAAAGAAGATGTTATAAAAGCTACTCTTTTTAATCTATTAAAAAGATTGTGGTTTGAATTTCAATGCTCAGCAATGTTTTCTCTTTTGATATTAGAGATTCCTCTTTCAATGGCAGAAAGCAGAAGCTTTATGAAATAATGAGCCAAGTATGATTCAACAATGAATGTGTTACTTATAAATATATTTCATGCAGTGATATCAAAATATACCAAAGATACTTTATCAACATATGTTTATACTTCTTTATTGAATATTTTATTGAAGGAGACAATAATTTTCAAAGCCTTGAAATAGAATAATCAGACTGTGTACAAAGAGCATTAAAATACAAATGTTTTTATAACTTCTCATGATAGTTTAAAATGAAAAATATTACAACCTAAGAAATGCTGAAAACTTTATTCTTTGTGCAAGAAAAAAAAAATCCCTTGATGGGTGGACTACAAGTGGCATTAATTTACATGTGTGAAAAATAAGCATAACATAAGGAAAAATACAAAATTTGTACAGCATCCTAATTTTATGCAGATTGAAGAACAATAAATGTAATATTTCAGCTTTAGCTCTGAAGGAGTTATGAAACTTCAAGCAATAATGCTTCAATTTGCTTTCAGCATAACTTTTTGTTTTCTCTCTGGTTCTTGACAAGTTTAAGATCAAACCTGAAATAATTTTTTGTAATTTCACATTCAGATCTCATCAGGTTCTGTTAATTTTCTTTTTTATCTAAGTGAATTAACTTTCATGTACTTCACGAAATCCTAGAATAATTTAGAAAGAAAGGGACCTTGTGATCATCAGCTCCAACTCCCCCCTGTTGCAGCAGGCCCAGCTTGAAAGTTTTATTAGGGCTTTGTCCTGAGTTTTTTAATTGTTTCTATGAAAGGAAATTCTGTATTTAGTGGTTTGTTTGTCAAGTGAGGGGTTTTTTTCATATCAAAATCAATCCTGTCTGTATTGGTTTTTTCACATGCATTTAACTGGGGGTTTTGGGTACATTATAGTAGAGAAAGGATTTTCTGTTACCCAAGGTATGTGTTTAACCTTCTGTGCTATGTTTTAGGCCTGGTACTGATGCTCTTTTTACTACACCTATCCTTAAATTTAGAGGAAGTTCTGTACATGCCAGTGTTGATGAGGTGATTAAAACTTGAAGTTCTCGTCTTCTGTGTTATGCTTTTTAGTTTTGAATTGATTACACCAGAGAGAAATGTTGTAGACAACTCTTACTACCAAGCTTCTAGTGAAAAAAAGAAAGCAGTAAAGTTAAAATAAGGTAATTCCATTTTCTACTAAAGTTTGTTTTCTGTCCTTGAGCAAGACACTTCGATAGACACCATGTGAACAGACATTCTTTCAGAAGACTTTGGAATTTTATTGAATCACCGAATGTTTTGAGTTGGAAGGGACCTTAAAGATCATGTCATTGCAACTCCCCTGCCCTGAGCAGGGTCACCTTCCACTAGACCAGGTTGCTCAGAGCCCCATCCAACCTGTTCTTGAACACCTCCAGGGATGGGACATCCACAGCTTCTCCGGGAAACCTGTGCCAGGGCCTCACCACCCTCACAGAGAAGAATTTATGCATAGTTTTCCACTGAGATTTCAGAAGCACCATTATGCCAAAAGATATTCCCTCTTATGGTAAAATACAGCAATTTGTGTAACTTATTAGTGTAATTGAGAGGAAATCTAATAGATAGATCAGTTAGAATTCTCATGTATTACCTCTTAGGTTGTAGTGTTTGTATTTACTGCTTCTTTTGTACATGAAAGTATGTACCCCATTGATTAATAAAGCAATTTCCCAGTGTAACAATACTTCACCATTAAACTGGGAGGACTTTCAAATGGATTCCTGAGACATAAAAACTCCATATAGTTCAATAATTTTCTAAATTAGTTCAATGATTAAGTAGAATATTTGTATCTCAAACAGAAATAATGTACGGTAGGCTAAGTCAGGATTCAAAATTACTTTAATAGTTGAAAATCTTCAAAGCAGAATTCAGTAATTTATCCTGCAAGCTGCAAAAGCAGAAGAAAAATGCACTCATCAGCCTGTTCCAGAGGGAAAATACATCTTTGGTAAGTATTTGAGACATTTAATTCCTTGGCATCTCTGTCAGATTTGGCTCCCTGTGACATGAATTGTGATCCCATGCAGTTCTGATATCCCCATTGCTGTTCCAGAGGAGTCTGTCTATGCCTTTCTGGAATATCATGTATGTACCCCACAAATTTAGAAATACCTGAAGTCTCAGAGGTTTTTGTACCTGTTAAATGATGTCATAAATCATTCAGAAAACATTTTTGAGTTTTGAAGTGAACTTTAGAGTCTGATTCTTCGTGTAGCAGACTGTTAGGCAAGCAGTTTAAGAACAGTGAAAACATGGCCAAAAAAACCTGTAAAACTACACTCAAAAAGTATATTGTCCCTTTTATCCTCCTTGTGTGTTATGTCATTGATTGTCAAATTGCCTGAAATTAAAGGTTTAATTAAAGACATTGCCTGTTTTCAATAGGCAATAATTGTTAATATTGTAAAGAAATCTGTACATCATTCCTGTTACCGGTTAATATACTGATGATACTATTGGTAAGCCTAAATTCATGGGATTATTATTTTTTTTTCAAAAGAAACTGGATATTTTGCTTGATTTATAAACAATTTCCTCAACTTAAACAAGTTTTGAAATTACAAAAAATGCAGGAATTGTATATATATGTTATTAACCTATGGTGATGTAAGACGGGACACAAATAATATGAATGAAAAGTCCTTAATTCTTAAAAAAATCTAAATTCTTGAGATAAAATGGCATGATGCAATTTGCCAATACAATTTTCCATTAGAAGTTAGGGTTTTAAAAAAAAAAAAAAAGAACTGAACAAATGGATGCAATTTTATAACCAATATATATTACAATACATGGTAGCACAAAGACCATGTTTTATTCAACTTAATTTGGGTAAATGTCTGCACGTAAGAAAGTTATTCAGCCCTCTAATTCTGTCTCTATACTATTTTTGGCCTCCATCCAGCCTAATCTTTGCTGTAAAAGTCTCATGTGTGTGGAAAGGTGAACTCTAAGTAAATGTCTTAAACTAAATTACATGGATGGATTAGAGACACTGGAAAGCGAGAAGTGTAAAGGGAAAACTAGGTTTAAATATTTCAGGTTTTATACAGACCTGAAACATCAGGAGACTGAGGTGTACTTTTCACATTCAAAAGTGAATAAAATGTCATGAGAAGCAAAAAAAATCCAGACAATTTACTGCACAGCATGAGTTCATAACTAAAAGCAACTGAGTGTTATGCAGATATAACCACTGCCAGTATCTGAGCTTACTCTTTTCTTTTTTTTTCCAAGAGCTTGTAATTCTGTGGGTTTAAATGCATTTAGTCAACCAGTCAAAACTTGTTGCAAAATGTGATTTATGTGTAAGTGTTAGGTTTGTTTTTTTTTTAAGACACAGACTTGAAAATCTGTAGGAACAAATGCAAGATACTTTGATTGCAAGAAGTATGTAGTAAATATTTTAACAAGCAATTACATGGAGACGCAAGTATTCCAAATGTATTTCACCTGATGCTCCTCTGTTGTGTTAACTTCTGCCTACTTCCTATTTAGACCTTTCAGGCATTTCATGAGGGCACACTCTCAAGTCAATTTGCAGTGAACATGCTGATCCAATATAAAGATTTTGTGATCTGGCTCATAAAAGTAAATCTTGTTAAGTAAATAGTGATGCAGTGCAATATTGGATATGAATAACTGATAAATGAGACTCATGGTGCAGCTGCAAATTTTGGCTTTCAAATCTGTATTGTATTCATCCACGTTTACTTTATACTGCTAGTCTACTTAGAAAAAGGTAAAGCACATTTATGGAATATTTACGTGTATATAAACTTCTGCTGCATTTTGTAATACAAAGCAGAGAAGTGTTTCTGGATGACAGAGTGTTCGTGAAGTATTTTCAAGGTCATTGAATGACAGAGTAGTTATGAACATGTCTCTCCTTCTGCCACATACAACAATGAGCAACAGATTGATAGCATGGATCTATCTGTATTATATTTCACAATATCTTTAAATTGATCTCCCTTTTATGCCCTTTTTTTCTCTCTACCCATTTCTTTCTTCATTGGTAAGGAGAAAGTATAGTATACGTGATGGGAATGAAAAAGTTATGAAAGAAAATTATCTTTGCATGTAAGAAGCAAAAAAACCCAGTTCTTGAAACCATGATTCATGTCAACCTTGAGGTCTTTCCTTTTGCACAGTAGGGGATGCCATGAAAGACACATTTGGGAATCACATTTTAGTTTCTTTGCTTGTCACTGTGAGGATGGTCTCTTTGATGATAGCAGTCACCAGGAGCTTATTTATTCTCACTTTTAATGGTGGTAGTTAGATTTCTGCCACCTCCTGGGTAACAGAGCAAGTAGAGTCTCTTTTTCTCACACTTTGCATGTTCCAGCGTTGAAAATTGCATGGCTTAAGAGTCAAAACTCCTGTGCCAGAACCTGCTTCTTAGGTAGCTCCAAGGCTGCAGCATCATATGTGAAAAAAGACACGTAGATGTTATATATTTTATTCTGTTTATTACTATTAGGATGCAGGATTATAATGATATATAAAATGTTTGAATTTTAAATAGCAACCTTAACTGAGAGGCAAGGCTTGCTAACATTTGTTTGTGAAAAATTCTCTGCTTCTCTGAGCATGGCAATAGAAATTTTCATTCCTCGGTGCTCTCAGATATCCCTTCGGCTTACCATTAAGAATTCCCAAATTTTTGACATCAGTCTAGGAGCATTGTAGGAGTACTGGTATATTTGTAGTAATGAGTAAAGAGTAATTAGTTTTCTTAGGTTTTTTAATCCATTTGGTTAAGAAAGCCCACCTCTTATTTGTATATAATAACATGGGGCAGTTTTGTAACACCATAAGAAAACTAGTGAATTGCATAATATGTAAGAAAATTTGGGAATTACACAAAAGATATCTGTTGCAAGTCTCATAGGAAAAAAAAAAAGTAGCTCTGCAAAACTTGGTTGACAATAGGAAGAAGATGCAGTTGTTAAAAGTAAACTGCTGTCAGTATTTTCTTAGACTTGGAAAGCATTTTCTGTGAGGGATTTTTTTGTGCTAAAAAGATGTTTGGACCAGTAACCAGTTACTGGTTTGTGATAAGTTGATAGTTTATATCTAGAGATATTTGTAGAGATATATGCTGCACTATTAAAAGCAACCAGCAGGAGCTTGTCCAGTCTTCAAACGGCAGTTGTACCACACTGAAAATACTTTTCTGCTCAGCCTTTTGGAAGAAAGATTTGAATTCACTCTGTGAAATCAGTCAAGCAAAAACCAACTCCAAGCAAAGCTGTGCTCCTGGGCACAGTTCTGCCCTCATTGGTAAGACCTGTTTGCCAGTGACTGGTGATGCAGAAGAGCAGAGTCAGTCTTGACTCAGATGGGAGGATTCTGACCCACCACATGTCACTGTATTGCAAGAATCTGTACCAAGGTGTCCCATACCTGCTTTTCTCAAACAGTAATATGGTCCACAAATCTATGTGGACTTGCCACACCATTGGATAGCGCATACACATTCAACCTAACGTTGAAAGTACTTCATGCTTGGAAGATGCCAAATTTGTCTATTAGGAATTCAAGTGAGGCTTACCTTTTTCCCCAAGATCTCTCAGTAACAAAGAAATTGTCAAGAAATTTTCAACTCCCAACTTTATGCTGCAATTTTCAAAGGGGATTTTAGGTCACAACAAGTTGTCCAGTGTAGGAACGGAAGAAAAAAAGGTCAGGAAAAGCTGAAATACAAGTAATTCTTTCTGCCATACAAGGCAGTGTAAGAAATTATAGATTCTGACACAGATAGACTGGGGTAGGATACAATTTGATTTATACCACTAAAAATGAAAGAAAGTGGTATAGCTGTCTCAAGCATAGAAGAAAGTAAGGTATGCACTCACAGCTAATCCTTAGCCTCCCCCTTCAAATTATACTCCCTCCTTCAATAATCCAGGGTGAATTCTAGATCTTGATATAAAGCATTGTTGCATTTGCTAAAATCTAACAATGAGCATGTTCTTTGTCATCATCTAATAGATGGAATCCCTTAGAAGACTCTGTTTTATTTTCTGGGTTGTCTCTCAGTAAGTATTGTTTTTAGCCTTGATTGGTGTTCCAAAGGACTAAAAAAAAGTGGGATAAATGAAACAATATAAATTATATTAATACTAAAAGCCTTAATTGCCCTTCTGCAATGAGATTAACACAGTTATTCTTTTACTACATATTGTGGTATTGTATGTTCACTCAATAAGGCATCACTTAGGAGACTTAATTCTACTGTCTTTATGTGTTCATATTGCCAGTGGAAGTTCAGGTGTATTCAGTGGCCTAGAAATTTTTCTTATAGGAGAATGTTAAAACTATGTCTACAGAAAGTAAATTTGATTCATGGAAAGGTTTAACTTAATCAGATTTTATATTAAGCAGTGTAATTTGTACTACTAAAATTGCAGCTATTATAGTCACATAAATATTTAACAATGAACCCTGCTGAGAACAAATTCCCATTGATTTTACTGTATTCGTTTATTGTTTCATAAAAAAATTTAAGTGTAGTCCTTTCCAAGTGGCTGGCTGTTTCTTCAAGCGTTAGACCCTCAAATCCTTGCATTAAGAAGTGCAAAATAGTTTTATAGCAGAGGAGGAAACAGAGTTCTGAGGACCAAGATAGTATTCACCTTTCATTTATGGAATCAGAGAAAGGTTGGTTGGAAGGAACATCTGGAGTTTATCTGGTCCAACCTCCCACTTCAATCAGAACTGGTGCCAGTCCTAGATCAGGCCAGGCATGGCTTTTTCTAATGCAATCTCAACCCCCAAGGATGGAGATTCCTCACCCTCTTGTCTTGATGTCACCTGTTTCAGTGCTTCATGTCTTTCTCAGTGTATCAATATTGCTAATCTCTGCTCTGAACTTGCCCAGCTACAGCTTGGGCCTGTTGTCTTTGTTAGACTCTTTGCTGCTGCTGAGGAGAGTCTCACACCATTGTTTGTATCCTCACTGAGAAAGGATGGAGGTGACTGCTCAGTCCTCCCTTGGCATTATCTCCAGCAGATTAAATAACACTCAGCACTTTGTGTTGTTCATATGTCCTACATTCCTTTGGGTAGCTCTCTGCTGGACCCAGTCTGCTTTCACACAATCATAGAACATACTGAGTTTGAAAGACCCACAAGGATCTTTGACTCCAACTCCTGCGCTGCACAGGACCATCCCCAAGAGTCCTACCATGTGCCTGAGGGCACTGTCCAAACCCTTCCTGAACTCTGTCAGGCTGCTGTTACCACGTCCCCGGGGAGCCTGTTCCAGTACCCAACCACTCTCTGGGTGGAAAACTTCTTTCTAATATTCAACCTCAACCTCCCCTGACAACTTCAGGCCATTTCCTTGGGTCCTGTCACTGGTCACTCCAGAGAAGAGATCAGTGCCTGCCCCTCATCTTCCCATCATGAGGAAGCTGTAACTGCAGTGAGTCTCTCCTCAGTCTCCTCCAGGCTGTTTCTTTTTGTTCTAGGACACAAAATCCCAGGTTTGGTGCTACTTGCACTAACTAGAATGGCACAATAAACCTCTCTCAGTCTGCTGGCTCCAAGCTATGCATCCCTGTCTGCATTGGCCTGCGTGCAGCTCTCCCTACACAGCCCCTTCAACCTGACCAGAAAGACCTCTTGCCCCAAAGACCTACAGCTATCTTTGATCTAATCAAGGTTTCTGTTGGGCATCTTGGTGTCTGCATTGGTGAACATCGAGGAATAGGGTTAGAGAAATGGGATTCTGTTGTCTATGCTGCTGCAACTATTTTTTCTTTCATTGAATTAGTGGGGGATTTGGGTTGGTGTGTTTTAAAATGCAACATTTCTTCTAAGTTCATCAATCTCTATGAGATCTATTTCCATGATTTTGTTTAATATAATGTTTCTACATTTTAAGGTAGCAAACAACTAGCCATCAGTCAAAGTTGTTTAATTGAATGGTAAATGAATTGCAACACTTCAGAACACTGACAATCCTATGCACAGACAAAAAAAATGGATAAAAGTCTTTCTTAAAAGCTTGTTCTAAAAGATTTATTTATTGAATAAATAAAAAGAAGGGCTAATGAGTACTGTGAGGAGACCTGACATTTTAAAGGTTAAGTTATTCAAAGAGCATTTTTAAAAAAATGTATTTAAATTCTGTGGGTTTTAAGCTCAATACATATTTCCATTTTAGCCAATTGAATTGCGTAAAGAATGAGTTCATTCTATATATCTTGTTTAGCTTAACAAGATCTCCTTATAGTGATTATCAGCAGTTTCAGGGACTGTGTCTCCTGAACTTCAAATATAGGGATGCCTAGTAAATTTTTGATTGTCCATTCTTTCTTTCTCCTCTCCTTTTCCTCTTCCATTTCTTCCCTGTTATCCCTTTTCTATTCCTTCACTTCCATTTCCCTTTCCTTTACTGGAAAAAAAAAAAAACAAAAAACCACCCTATCTTTTCTGGAAGTTGATTGCATTTTCAAAGCTCTGGTATTAGGCAGTTGGCTTGGTCATCATAAAGGTAGTATAGGAAATTTTTAAAGTAAAACCTTGGAGAAAGGGATACTAAAGAAATAGTGAAGGGAGGATTTTTGGGGTTGGGTTGATTTGGTTTGTGTTTCTTTGTTTTCATGTTTTTTAGTTCTTTTTCTAAGATATCAATACAGCTTTGAGTATCTGTGTGTTTTAATGTGTGTTATTACAGTGGAGGAAAAGAAGCCCTTCTTGTTGGCATGGAAAAAAACACATGTTGACTTTGTTCTCCCTCATTTTTTTTTAAGTGATGAGATACTTCTTACTAAAAACTGAACCAACACCTAATATGTTTGTGTACATTGAAGTTAAAAAAATGTAATCAAAATATAATATTTACAAAAGGGCAATACATAAACAACTGAATAAAAGCTTAGTGGTGTCAAATTTGAAGAAAGGGAAGCTGACTTGTGAAGCAGAGTGCTGGGTTATAAAATAATGAATCAAAGAGTAAAGGAAGTTCTGAAAGTTTGCCTATCTCAGATTTAGTGAAATAGTATGAAAAATCAGGAAAGTTAGGACAAAATAAGCATTATATTATGGATAGTCAGTATATCCATTACATTCTCTTATACACTCGTATTGTACATTTATAAATTCTCATTTTATACAGTTAGAAGGTTTCTGTATGGAGAAGAAGCGTAGCAAGTTGGAATTAATAGTGAAGCCTCACATGTTCTCCTAGAAATTTCAGCAATTTTCAATTATGGAAAGTCTGCTTTTACTAAAAATGCACTAAAAACATTATAATTGAAAATAATACAAATTTTAATGGGAATTTCTTCTCCTAGCCTATACCACCCTGCACACACAGTACTGTAAACCAGGAGAACTGGCTGTTACATTCCTGTCCTTTAGGTTAGGATATATTATTATCCATGTTGTCTTCCACTTCAGAGAACTACAGAAAACAGCAGCTAAGAAGCATTAGTTAATAAACAAGTGAACTATAGATACATGAGGGAACTATTTTTAATTAGCAAGAAATATTTTGATAATAATCCAAAAGGATTTTTTTTTTTTGCTGAAAGCAATAGGGAAATACAAAACATTCCAGACAGTTACAGAATAAAAGTAAAATTATTTCATTTATTTTGAAGATAGAATGTGTGTTTGAAATACAAATTCTGTCTTAATGGTGATGAGAAACAAAGGCTCTCAAAGCTAGATCCTAGTTGCACATGATTGTTGATAGGATAAGACACTAATCAGTACAAGTGGCAGGGTTTGTTTATGAAATATTCTGTTATTGTCAAGTTAATATCACAGAAAACTGTGAAGACGATATCAAGATAACATGGTCTCTTTTATCACTGGGAGTATGCCTAAAAATATTACATAATTTTAATGATTTTGCATTTTTCTTAACACTAGTTTGCATAAATTATTTATTTTACACGCAGTTCATGCAAGTGTGTTTCTGTTCTGGATGAGGTTATGGAAACAGTTTACTGTTACAATGATCCATCTCAGTAAATTGCTTTTGTTCCTGGAATTTTTCTCCTAAGATTTTTTTCCTATACTGCATTCTCTACTGTTATTTTGATTAAATACGGATTGAACTAAGGGTTCTTTTTAAATTAATAAACTAGAAAATGAACTTCTAAAGAAAATCTCTTCATTCTTATACCCAAAGTTTGTTACATGACAAACCCCAACTTCTGGATTCATGCTGATTCCATTTATTATAAACTGTATTCTCAATCCACAAATTTACTCTTTCCTAGGAGCTTTGATTTGCACTCCTGCTTTCTTTATTTTCATTAATTTATAGCACTCTGTGTTTTATAACTGTAATTGTCTCATGGATTATTTTATCTTTTCTTATTAGATTTATTTCAATACAAATAGGAAGCAGAGAAAATCCCCTGAATGTCCCTAAGGTGGGGATGCTACTCCTGGTTCAGTTTATGTAGTGATATTTCAGAATCCAACCCAAGAAAATTAAAAATTAAATATATGGGGAAAAGGAGTCTAAAAAAGTAATTATATATTAGTATGTTATATATTAATGTTAAAAAGCTAATAAAACCATTATTGCAAAACACATTTTTAATGTCAGCTACTGAAAAGTATTTTGTAAGAAAATTATTCATGTTGGTGAACATTAGATGATATTAATTATACCTGATCTGTCACACTTTATATCTTTATTCATAGGTGATTGTTTGTATTCACAGTTAATTAAACCACTGCAACTCTTATTCCAAACCAATGCAATAATTATACGTTATAGTGCAAAGAGTGATGGGAATTCCTGACAGAGCCATTTTATCTGATTATTAAAATGTTTGCATTTTTTGTCTGTGTATACATTTTAGGGTATGACTTAAGGCTTGATATTGTCTCCACATATATTAATGGAATTTATGCCAATGATTTCACTGGCAGTAGGATTTGCATTAATCATGGTGTTTTTTTTTTCATGTAATGTGCAACTTGAAATATTTTCATTATTAAAGTTCATTTATTTGTATTAGTTGAATTCTGACATTTATAGTCAGATGCTTGAATCAGTATTTATGAAATTAACTGTTATTTGGGCAAGGCAGACAGATGGAACTGAGACAGTCTGGCTGTTTCTGCATATGAATTAACATTTTGTCTATTGTGTAGCAAAATCCTTTTTTTTTTTTTTTCCCTGTATTTCTCCCCCAAGGCAAATTCTAACTTCATTTTGTCAATATTTCTGAGCTGATTTTGAGGCTCAGCTAGAAAAGAGAGTTTTTATACTCTTCCTCCTACTGTGCAAACACATAGAATAAACAAAACAGATGCTGAAATTTTGGGAGAAGTTCCTCATATTCTGTGACATCTACAAGAGTCTCAGACACTTGTACAGAACTTTAATGCTCAAGTTCCTCACTGCTCTTCTCACCTATCCTGCTGCCATAGGTTCCTCACTGCTCTCTTCCCAGGTCTTTTTCTTCTGTCCTTAAAAGAACATGAGTCATCATCACAAAGAGAAACCTGTTTGAGCTTCATAAAAATGCTATTTTTTTTCCTTTGAAAGAGATTCTAGTATTTCCAGGGGACTCAGATTTTCCTTGAGGGTAGTAAAATATGAGTAATAGGTGCAGCAAAATGGTGTTAAATCAAAACACTCCAGTTATCAACATGCACTTTATTCAGTCTGCATTCAGGCTCTCTAGTAATACAGATTGAGACTAAAGAGAAAGGAGTAGGAAAAAATATCCTAAAATTTGTAATGTTTCTTTGGCAGAACTTTCACACTTCGGCCACGATCTCAAATATATACGAGCAAAAATGATATTCCAGCAATTATATATCTCATCTCCTTTGTTTCAAAATAAATTTAAATCATACTTTACTTAGATCTGATATCCTCAAGGGATTGAATTTGAAACTGGAAGAACATTGGTCCATTCAACAGATACCTCTCCAATGAGAATAATGCAGTGATGTGCTATTTCTGTTAATTAACCTCATATAAAACCTACTTTGAGATTAATGTAGTGTAACTGTACTATTAGTTCCCCAACCTTCTTTGCTTTTGTGATGGTTTATGTAATATATCACAGTCCTTAGAAGGTTTCTGAGGAAGATTACTTTGGTGATAAGACAATTTTATATGCCAGACATTTTCCCTCTCATTCTACTGTTGTAAAGTAACATAAACAACCTTCCCTGGACCAGAAAAGCAGCTGGAGAATTTTGTTTTGATTTTAGTGACTTGGATTTATGGTACAATTTATTTCACAGCAAATCTTGTGTCAGATGTTGTTTTCCTGTGGTTCATCTTGATAGCAGTTAAACTTCTGTGACAATAAAATGAACTTTTCTAGCTGAAATGATTGCACAATAGGTTTTAAATAGTATGGAATTCTGCATTTTTGTCTATCTAATATATTTTTGTGAGGGTTTTTTTCTGTATTCATGTTTTATTGTTTTAGGTTTTCTTGCAAATTAAAAGAATCCGTAAAATTAAAATAAGGACTCTATTTTTAATATTGCTTAAACTTTAGGATTATTGTCCCAGAATAGGTTATGCTGAGTTATTCTTTTTCATGGCTGTGTTTCTTTTTTAATTCTGGTCAACAACACTTTAATAAGAATCAAACCAGTGTTCCTGGCGTACCTTTTTAAAAAAGTATTTATAATTTTGTTTTAAATTCTTAATTTAGTATATAAAACCAAACACAAAATAACTGGTAACTTATTGTATCATGATCTCCTTGAAGAGTACCTTGTGACTTGCAGTCTCCCTGTCTTCTTATAAGTGGATAACAGTAGGGTTTGAGCTGTTGTGCATCATGTTAATGTAATAATTAATTAACTTAAATTAGGTAATTTAGTTAATTTGCAGAGTTCACATGAGAATATTCTAGTTTTCCCTCTTTGGAGTATTCCTTCCAAATCTACTCCTCAATGTAACCCATCACAATAATTCCAGCAAAATCAGTCTACAAAATTGAACTGTCCAGCTGAAGCACACAGGTACTCTAATTAGAAAGACAATATAAAAGCAAAAGAAGGCAGACATGACAGGTAGAAAAAAAACTGGAAAATTTCAAATCATATTCTGAAAAAAAGGATTTCACAGTGTATTTTGAACTTGATAGATATCAATTAATATACCAATGGCATAACATACAGTATGCAGTGAACCAATTTTTTCACATTTATATACTGAAAGTGAAATACTATATTTCTTTCAGAATATTATTTGAAATTTTGCAGCTGATTACTTCAGTGATCATTGCAAGCTGCAGTCAAAATATCAGTGTGGCCAGGGTCATGAGACAAGGAGTCCTGTGAAAAGATCTTAATTTTTGTATGGAAAGATATATAGGCTGATTTTATATTTAAACTACAGATACATACCTTAAAAAAAAAAAATTTGTTAAGCATTTTCTTCTTAACATATTCCAAAAAATGTGAAACTCTGAGCAAGCAGTGGAAGTTTCACTACGCTTAGACTACTTTTCAACCCTGCCCTTTTGTTCCATACTGTGGGACAGTTTTATATCTTACTTAGTTATTCTAAATATTCTCTTAGAACTGGAGTATGTAAAATATTCTGATCCAGAATGTTTGTTTGTTTGGTTGGTTGGGTTTTTTTGGAGAAGGACATAGTTATATTTTTCTTCCTATATACATAATATATCCACATCTACCATCACTGATACCAAGTTGGTCCACTTTTTGAGGACATATTGTGCTATCAGAAACAGCTGGGTTAATTCATTGTATCTGTCATTGTATCTAGACACATAGTGCTGTGCAGAGGATTCTGAAGTATACACTGATTCTTTAAATACTGCATATATAAGTAATTTTGTTCATTTATATAGGCCCCAGGAGTCACTTAAGTGTTTATGGAATCGAATCCTTAGGTTTCACGTATTTAACACATTTTTGTTTTATTAAGTGTTGACTCATAGTCATGCTTTTATGTTGTTTAAATTTTAAATACATTTACAGTAGCACTAATTTTTAGTATGCCCTAAGGTTTATTTTCAGTGAAATTATTCAGCCTTGGAAAGTAGTCATGGCTGAAAGGCAAGTCAAACACTGCTACTGCTTGGCTTAGATTTTAAATTTCATCTTAACAGAACTGAATGTTATATATCATAATCCTTCTCCAAATTCCATTCTTGTTCTCATGTTGTTACTTTATTTTTTCATGACATGGTTATACTTCAGAGTTTGATATTTTTAAATCTCATGAAATTGTAAAGCTAAAATGTGCTGGAAGACATACAATTCTATTGCTTTGTTTACAAGAAAACAGTTACCATGTTTCAATGGCAAATTCATGCAAAGAGCCCATAATAGAGTGTGAAATGTAAAAGTTACTTTTTTTCCAAATTCATTAAATCCCTTTAGCACCACATGTAATAGAAACTCTAGCTGACTGCTGCAGAAACTAAAGAAATAGAAATTCTAATAAATCTGGACTCAAAAGAATAACAGAGAGTATGGGCAGAAATAATTATGCTTTCACTGAATATGTAACTTGAATAGCAGGCCTAAAGCAACTATAAAATACTCCTCTATAATGAAAAACGAGGCTCCCTAGAGACTGAGAAAGAACCTACTGGTTCTTTCTTGAGACATTACATTTCTATATCCTCTTGTAAAATATTACAGCCCCTATCTTGCTGGGCAGAAGAAATGCTGCTGTGCCTCTAGTCAAGTCCATCTAATTTACATCCATTCCCCAGGACGAATGTGACATATGGAGAGCTCATCACAGAGCTGGCACACCGCAAACAGGCAATTGCTGTAGAGACAATAAAAGGAATCTTTCTTGTAAAGGCAGGGTAATGCTCCAAGAACTCTCTTTGGATCGATGTTTCCAAGTGCATATTCAACATTGCTATTAGTAAATACAGTACTATAATGTTTATAAATATTACATAATATTTATTCCTATAAGGGATCCGGGAATCAAATGGTTTTTTCCCTGGATTTTATTTCTAGAGTTGTTGCTGTACAATATTCTTGCTTTTTGGCAAGCTTTCCCTGTTTTCTGCTTCTGATGGCATCTCCAGGTGCTAGTACAGAGACAGGTTGTGTGAATGATTGCTATCAGGGGGTCAGTGTTGATTTCTGAAAGCCTGTCATAAGTTCAACCCCCTTGGCTTCCCAAATCACCTTTTTTTTTGTTTGTTTGTTTGTTGTTTTTTTGTTATAACTTAATATGCATTTCCATGTACCTCCTCTGAAATATATACAAATGTGACTAATTTACTTTCAGGTCTCTGGTAGACAACTCAGAACTCTTCCTTTGGTCATCACAGGCACCTGTCACTTTAGATCTGGAATACAGTGTTGAACTGGCAGACCATAGCACCAGCATCTCACCACTAATGTGCATGTAACTGTGTAGAGTGCAGACCGAGGACAGTTGATACTCATCTGCATGAAGGAAAAATGGCAAGTTATGAACTGTATGAAGGAACCTGTGCTAGGTGCCCCTAGCCAGCAAGGAAGGAGAATTGCCTAATTTTTTGCCAGATTCATGTCTCCTCTGTGTGGTGGGTGGACCTTGGCTGGATGCCAGGTACCTACCAAAGCCATTCTGTCACTCCCCTTGGCAAGTGGAGAAGAAATAGAAGGAAAGGCTCGTGAGTTGACATGAGGACCAGGAGAGGTCACTCACCATCTTGGGCAAAACAGTCTAGACTTGGAGAAATAAATTGAATGTATTACCAGTCAAAATCAAAGCAGGATAATGAGAAGTAAAACAAATCTTTAGAGCACCTTCCCCCCATCTCTCCCTCTTTCCCAGGATCTACCTCCTCCCCCACCAGCAGCTCAGGGAGATGGGAATGGGGGTTACTGTAAGTTCATCACAGGTTGTTTCTGCCACTGCTCAGGGAGAGGAGTCAGAGTCCTGCCCCTGCTCCACTGTGGGGTCTTTCCCACGGCAGACAGTCCTCTATGAACTTCACTGTGAGCCCTTCCCACAGGCTATAGTCCTTCATTAACTGCTCCAACACTGGTCCCTTCCATGGGGTGCAGTCTTTCAGGAACAGGCTGCTCCAGCGTGGGTCACCCACAGCATTACAAGCCCTAACAGCAAACCACTTCCAGCATAGGCTCCTCTCTCCACAGGTCCCTGCCACAGGCTTCCCACGGAGTCACAGCCTTCTTTGGGCACCCACCTGCTCTAGTGTGGGGCCCTCCAAGGACTGCAGGTGGATCTCTGCTCCCCCCTGGATCTCAGTGTGCTGCAGGGGCACAGCTGCCTCACCGTGGGCTGCACCCTGGGCTGCAGGGGAACCTCAGCTCAGGCACCCAGAGCACCTCCTGCCCCTCCAGCACTGACCTTGGTGTCTGCAGAGTTATTCCTCTCACATACTCTTCCCTGAGAGCAATTATGTCTGTGCAATAACTTTTTTTCCTTCTTAAATATGTTATCCAAGAGACATTTACTACCTTCTCTGATGGGCTCAGCCTTGGTCAGTGGCAGGTTCATCCTGGAGCCATCTAGCAATGGCTCTGCCAGACATGGGAGACGCTTCTGGAAGCTTTTCACAGAAGCCTCCCTTGTTACTTCCCCCAGCTACCAAAACTTGGCAGAGTAAAGCCAATGCACTGTGCTCACAACGTGAACATAAAATATTGATTCACATCAATGTCTTTGATTCTTGCCCGTGGCTTCTGAAACACTAATTTTACATTCCTGCAGAAGCACAATTTGCTCAGTCACAACAACAGTTCCACGCAGATGAACAAGGACTGTTAGCACTCAACAAAAAAGCTATGCTTGAAACCATTGTACTACTGGAAAAGAGGACTTGTTAAGTTGCAAGTGAAGCAAAGAAATTATGAAGTTGCCTGAATTTTTTTTTTTAATTTATTGCTTCATCAAACTTTGTTCCTTTTTTCTTTCTCTTTCCTTTAGCAATGGTTGTTCTCAGCAACTTGGAACCAAATACGACATATGAAATCAAAGTAGCAGCTGTCAATGGAAAGGGTCAAGGAGAGTATAGCAAAATCGAGATCTTTCAGACCTTACCTGTCCGTGAGTAACACTTGTGCTACTAAATTAAAGTTATTACTGGAATATGTTATATCTAGATCAGCTAATAATTTGAATTATGATTCACTGCAGATAATGTTTTATATTTATGCTCTACTCCCCAGTGTATTTCAACAGCCATTGCTTCTCGGAAATCATGTTTTCTGATCTTCCTCCCCCCCTTCCAAGAAGTATAAATGAATTTAAATTGGTGAATTTATTCCGTTATCTTATATTTTTGAGACTCAGAAAAATCCATATTTTATATACAAGAGAACAAACCATGAAAGATATTAGATTAAGGGCTTTTTCTCATTTACACTCAGGATATTATCAGCATCTGTGAGAAATGAATTGGCCATTTCTGGAGACATTTCTTCATCAAATTATGCTGCCATTGTTTTGCAATTATTAAGCCTCAAACAGAAATCTTAAGATGTGGAAAAAATGATGAGAATAAATTGTTGTAACTATGATTACATGCAAATGAAAAATTCTATGAAGCCAGTTTTATATTTGTAGTAGCTATCAGCAAGAGATTCAGATTTAAACATTAAGGGCTAGTGAAAAATATTTTTCTCAAATTACCTTTAAATAGAACAATAAATAAATTAAATACAAAGGGAGAAGAAAAATAAAGGAACTAGCAGATGGCAGTGTATAGTAATCAAACAGACATACCAAAATATATCAGCAACTATTGCCAGACCAGTCTCTCATAAATCTGTTGCAACTGAACTGTTTCCTGAGTAGGGCATGACTCAGTGTAGTTAATACTGGCCCTAAGGGAATGAACAATACAATTCGTGCAACCACAAAGCACACAGATATTTCTGTGTTATTATATTATGTTCTTACTGGTACATTTCTTCTGTCCCAAACCAGTAACACGACAGCTTTTAATTTTCTTTTTCATTGAAGCATATGCATATTCTAAATATATTGATGGACAAAATAATTTGCTATTATTCCTACACAACAACATACCCGATGGAGAAATGGCAGAAGCTCATAGAGGTTATATATATATATATATATTATATATATATATATTATATATGTTACCTGATAAAAAGCTAGGAAAACTTATGTTGAGATCTGTTTATCCTTACTTTGATAAGGGATAAACCCAAATAATAAAATTATTTTAAAAGAACTGTATCTCTCTGGGTGAATGCAAATTTGCATCTTTTTCGAGGATTAGAAACTTCAGTGTGATGTGTTCATGTAGGATCTGTTTTAAAAATTTGTAATAGGCCTTACATACAGAAATGATCATTAGTCAGTGAATTTTGACCAGCAAAGTGGCTTAAACTGGCTATTAATCTTTTGATTGTATGTTTAAGAATATTTTTGTCATTACAAAGAAAGTTTGGTTTGGTTTTGAAAATCTTATTCTTTACTCTTATTCTTGATATTTACTACTCTAAAATTATCTAATTTGCCTTGACGCATTTACTGGAGAGTATATTTACTTTAAATTACAATTTAAATCTTTCACATGGGACTGAAGTCATGCCTAATACTAAGGATTCTTACCTGTAAGAGAGTGTTGCCCTTTAAATTCAGTGTGAGTAGCAGCCCATCAGCCTTGCTGAATTGATGGCTAAAGGATTTCAGAAGGAAATTCATTTCAAAGTGTCAAAAGATGGAAGGTCTCAAAGAAATGAATATTTCTTTCATACTTCACGTAATTTTGTTTCCTTGTGTGAGTAATCTACATTGGAATATAGTTTAAACAAAATATTTAACACTCTTATAGAGGTTGTGTTGCATTGCCTGGAAGGATCATATTGATTTTAAGATTTTGATTATTATTATTATTATGGACAGGTTTCCAGCTGTAATTTTGGACTTATCTCACTGCTGAATTATCATTATGTACTGGGTTTTTTTCCTTCTTTAGGGGAGCCAAGTCCCCCTTCAATTCATGGACAACCTGAAAGTGGCAAGAGTTTTAAACTTAGCATAACTAAACAAGATGATGGAGGTGCCCCCATACTGGAATATATTGTCAAATACAGAAGTGTAAGTATTTCAGTTAATCAAAATAAGTGAGTTATGCTTGTTAATATCTGCTTTTAATGCAGAGAAGACTGATTAAATTAATTGAAATATAGCAATTTAACAAAATGGGGTTGTATACTAGGAAAAGTAAATAACGATAGAGTATGTTTTCTTTTGTTGCTGCTGCTGAAGTTGATGATGCCAGAGTATAAATAAAAAAAAAAAAAGAAAAGTTCTTCCTAAGGATGTAACTGAAATTGCATTCCAGCAAGAAAACTATGCTTTGTTTTGTTATGTGGTAAATTAAGAACAAATCTGGCACATTTAGAAAACAGGCTTTTCTGTGATGTATAATTTATTAAAAAAAAAAAAAAGTTGCTTATTTTTTTCTGTTATTAAAGTAACTCAATTATCCTTCATTTCCTGATGTATTATGCTTAGAAAAGATTGATTTGAAGAAGTAGCTACAGGGCTGGCAAAAGTGATGAATTTAATTCCAAAATGTTCATTTTTAAAAACTTGTGTTCCTTTAGGTAGATTAAAGTACCTGTATCTGACTAAATCCAGTAAAAACACATCTTACCAAAGTGTTATAGCAAATTTCCATGTCCATTTCCAGAACCTGAAAGATTGGGAATGTGACATCAGATATTTAGACATGTTCAATGGAATGCAGTGTGGACTGTATCTAACAGGAAGAAGCAACCTTTGAGAAATTAACTGCAGAACCCCTTTTAGTGTTCCCAAAAAGGAAAAGACAGTTACTTAACTTGTAAAAATTTTTGTCCCATTTCCTGATGTTTCCTATAATGTGACTTTTTAATGATGGTCCTGGGATTATCCGAGTGCTAAACTTGGTGTGTAAAATGATTCTTCTAAGCTAGGTATAACCAAAGAAGATTGGTAGCTCCAAACCAATTGAGAAACATTTGGTAGCCCTTTTAAGAGTAGCCTGAGGCAATGACCAGGAGTTATTCTGCTATCACTGATCCCTAAATATTAATTGACCTCCTCAAATGACTTTCAGTCCAGTGAATACAGTTGGCTTAAAAAAAAAGTAATTATAATGAAAATGGAGGTAGTAAAATATGCAATAAAAGATACAATGCAGTTTTGTGGGATTGAACTTCCTAGGTAGACTAAAATGCCGCTAAGTATTTACCAGCTGGAAGAAAAGAAGTTGTTTGGACACAATACATGCATGCAGCATATGGAATTAAACCTGGTTTCATGATCTAAATAAGCTAAATGCTTTTGGAAGTATCCTGCACATTTTTGGAAATCTGATTTTGATCTGGTGTGTTGAGTAAGGTACAATATTATAGCATAAAAGATGATTTTTCATGTATGTTGTTGAAAGGTAAATGTACAGTTTAAGCAGTAAGTGGAAACTTATTAGGTTACTGAAGAATTTAGCTTTATTTGAACCTCAAATCCTAATCTCCTTAAGCTTCCAATTGAAAAAGCAATTTGACTAAATTAAAGGCCTTCCTACAGCAAAAGAAGCAGAATAATTTTTTGGTGTTTTAATCAGAATGAATGAATGCTATTTAAAGTTCATAATTATCTGTTGACTTCTATCTTCCCCATTGGCCATATTTAATTAACTCTTGCCAGCCTCATTACTAGCACCTGGACCACTGTTTAAAGAGTGTATTAGATAAGAACCTATACATCAGTGGCTTTTTCTTCATGTCTTATTAAAAGCCAGTTCCCTCATGTTTAAGTTTTACACAGATTTTTTTTTTTTCTTTTTAAAGGGGGAAGGCCAGCCTTTAAGATATTAAAGCAATTAATAGCCTGATTTAGGGCAATTGGTCAGTTGTGGTTTTTTTCTGGAAATCACATATTTCATTCTGTCAAATATTGCTTTCCTAACATCAGTTTCTTCATATTATGGGCAGGAATTACTTACTTACAATCAGATAATAAGCAGCTTGACATTTTCTTCTGTATTCCTGGAAATACAATTTTTATGAGCAGCAGCCTCCGATTTTTTCATGCTGTTGCACTAAGTCAAGGCAGTCTGACAGTGCTTCACTGATGGAGTCTGAAGCTGATGGCACACACTGGCTTCAAAGTTACCTTAGGAAAGAATAGGAGGGTAGTGAGAAAAACAAGGGAAAATTGGTCCCCAGTAGCCAGGCGGAAAGAGCAGTGGTAGGAATTCCCTAGGGAAGCATCCTGTCTGATGCAAGAGATGACCACCCCACCACATCTCCCATAGAAACTGTGTAATTTTAATAGGGGCCAACTCAAGCCCTCCTTTGGTCTTTCCTGCTTATGGTACTTTTGGAGTTGGTTGGGACACACACAAAGGAGTGCTGGTGTTTTACAGTGGAGGTTTAAGCTTTATCCATGGACATTATGGAGATGTGTACTGAATTTATAAAAGACTATTACCTGCCGTGTTATTTTACCAAGTTGCATACTACATAGAAGGTTGGTTTTGTTTTTCCATGGCAGGAAAAGTTTTAGTAAATATTTAGAATAAGGAAAAAAAAAAAAAAGCTCTCTTTTTTTGGTTAGAAACATTTAGGCAGATGCAAGAAAAATTGATTCAAATCCTAACTTGAAAACCAATAACAGTGCTTAATTTGCCTTTTATGTTCACAATGGTGTTTGGAGGAAACATTAAAGGAGTGATTAGTTTTTGTAGGCTTGAAAGTTTTTCACCATGTTGACATGTGACAGGATTGCTATTAAGGCTCTGAATTTTGGAAAACAAGGGTTTGATTGATAGGTTATGTGCTTGTCCTCTTGTTTTGACTATGTTGATTTTATTCCTTTAGTCTGTGTTCGTTTTATTCCTTTATGACAGGTTCTAGAACAAACCTCTATAAATATGAAACATTTAAAAAGAGATAATTCCTTATTTACTTGGACTCTTGAGTTACCTACCAAGGAAGAGTTGCATGTTTTTACACCTCTAGGTTACACTTTACCTGCCAGATCTTTGGACTTTCTGTGCATTTTAACACTATGTACATTATCAGCCATTTTGTGCTTTGTCCTATATTTTACCCAGACCTAGAAGCACCAAACAAATGTAACCAATTCTTGTGAAGTCACTGCTTTAAACTGTCAGATTTTCTTCTGTGAGGATTTCTTGATATTTTTTCTTGCCAGATTTCAGGACAGTGTGTCATCTCCTGTCCTTTTTTATCACAGGGACCATCACAGGAAGTCTGTTTGGGCTGAATTTTCAGCTCAGCAATTTAGAGTGGATGGAGAATAAGGGAAGAGTTGAAGGGAGTGACCTTGGATATATTGTAGAATGACCACTAAAGGGGTTTTATTTTCTAGACTAGTAAACTGGTGCCTTAACACTGGATTGGCTTTACTTCCACTGTTGTTAGGTGTGCCCTCAGCTCTGAGAAGCAGCAAGTTATGGTAGACTGGAGTTTTACACTGCTTTTTTTTTTAATTTTGGGGGGGGGTGAGGATTTGCTTTTGTTTTTGTTCTGTCACGGTATTTAGGTGTTTAAGTTACAGCTGTCTTAAAAATCTATGTATTAGATACTTCTTAAATAAATTTGGCTGATGCTAATATTATAAAGCAAATATATACACAATTAAGAAAGAATAATGTGAGGGTTTTGTGCTTGATTTGGCTTTGTTTTGTTTTTTTCAGTGTAGTAGTCTGTGACAGGTTGGTTTCAACCAGGGACTTATAGTGGGAAGAGGACAATGTTATTTCAGGCTTAAGAGTAATGGAAGAGGGTGGTGAGATCCCCAGAATTTGCCAGTCATTGACTAGGTCATCAGTGGCCTTCTGTAAGGCAAATAAAGGAGCAGTTTAATCTCTGTGGTTGCAGATCTGATTGTAGTTTCTGAAAATGTGCATTTGATGGTGGGTATTAATGATACAACTGGTGACAGTGATTATTGACGACATTTATATTAACCCAGCCCCAGTTTGTAATTTAGAAGTGTCTTTCATTTGTTCTAGAACACGCTGCATATGTAGAGCTTTTTATAAATTTTAAGAAGTATTAATAATAGGCCAACTGAATATGGTACAAAGTGATCTTTTGTGGTTCTGTTTTCTGCTCCTTAAGGTACTGATTAAAGGATCTTTGAATAAACAGAGAGATTTGTGGGAAGATTTACTTGTCAGACTCTTGATTTGTGTTCTTGTCCCTCTTTTTCCACTTCTACACTAATAGTAAAATAAATTTGGACAAATTACTGAGCTTTACTCAGCAAAGAAGTACTTTAAAATACATTATAGCTGAAATACCAGCTATGAAGAAGGACATTGCAGTTCTTTCCCTTAGTGGTTTCTTTTTTTTTTCTTCTTTAAGATGCCAAAAACGGATGGTATTCTGGAAGACTTCTTCTGCTTGTCTTTAGAAAAACACACCTTGCTTTCCAGATACTTTATCCTCTTCCTCCTAACTTGTATTTGTCACTCTTCATAAAATTTGTCATGTCTTGGCACTCAGGGCTTGGACTTTGTTTCATTTACCTCGGTTCACCCAGTTGGCTTTAGGTTCAGCTAAACTTTTCTGGAATGCCATGCACTTATCCCATTACATTTCAAGTCTTTCATTATTTTCACCTGACCAAATTGTAGAACACCTACCTTTTCACGTATTCTGTCTGCAGATGTGCAGCCTCATACAGAAATCTAAAGTTTTCTTTCCAACTCTTAAGCTCATTCTATTCATCACATCTAATTCTACAGTTTGTTTTCACAATATAGCCATATATCTGCTTGCAGTGCTGTCTTTTCCACCTGCAAGAACCACATTAGCCTGAATCCTTATTTTCCATTTTGGTGTATTTTTTCACCTTGTGTGATTCCCCTTTGGAATTCTCCAGGATATTTACGTGGTATATGTGCATAACACAAAGGTCATGTATGGAACTTCTGATTACTCTGATGTTGATATTGTTTGGAATCTAACTGTATTTGCATTAACTCCTCCCACACCTCATCAGTTTAAACAGCCATTAAAATGTGGTGCTACAAAACATTGCTATTCCTAATATTACTTAGTAGTATTTGCAATATACTGCAATCACTGTTGGATCCCTCTATTTCAGGAGTGCTGTGCAAAAAAACATATTTTGTGAAAGGAGTTTGGTATAGTGACAATGTAAGTGGATTCACTCAGTGGCAAGTCAGATGATTGCAACAGAAATTAGGATATGGGAAAATAACCTTTACAGAAAATACCAGTTTCACTGTATGATGAGCAAACTATTTTTAGTCCAGCATATTTAGGTTTTTTCATGATTTGTAATGGAATTACCATTCTGATGTTTTTCACTGGTCTGTGGCTTCACCAAGTGGTAAATTTCACCTGGCTGCAAATATTCTTGAAAAGACACTTTGCTGGATTTTAATCATTCCCAGGACTATCAGGTGACAATACCAATGCTAGTGCAGAAGCAGCAAAAAATTTAAGTATGGAAGAATCATCACACTCAGATCTGATATCAAATTAATTATATTGCACATAAGGGAGTTTAGTCTGTCCTCTGTTTTCTGAAGACTAGGGACAAAAAAAAAAAAAAAAAAAAAAAAAAAAAAAAAAAAAAAAAAAAAAAAAAAAAAAAAAAAAAAAAAAAAAAAAAAAAAAAAAAAAAAAGGAGAGAGAGACATAAGCAATATGATTGGTCCCTGAACTCTCTAAATTAGATGGTTAGATGGTATGCTCTCTGAAACCTGCATCAGTGAGGAGCAAGATGCTTCAGCAGAGAGGTTAAATATAAGGTGCTGAGAAACATAGTAGTGTGCAGCTAGAAAGTTATACTTCTATCTATTATAATTTTTTTGGCTTTATTTGTCCCCACAAAATTTAAATCCACTGATTAATTCTGTGTTGCTGTATGGGTTGGATGGCCAGGGTTTGTCTCTCAGCCATATTTTTTTGCCATTATTGTACCTCAGTGTGTAGTAAAAATAGGACTGCAACTGACTGTTGTTGGTTTTTTGAACAAGGTCACTTTTGTGTTTGATGGTATATATTGTTTAATCCTTTTATTTATTAGTTATTTTGTTATTTTTATTTGTATAAAGAATATTTAAATATATTATGCACTCAAAGGAGAAATTGCAAAGGTAAGCACTCCAAATTTATAAAATGCCAGAATTGTTTGCAACTGAAGTCCTTAATTTTTTCCCCTTGGAAAGATATCTTAATTACCTGAATTTTGAGAAATTATGGGAATCCTTTTTTCTTCTTGAACATCATCTCAGAAATTCACATATATCCTCTCACCAGTGTAGACATAGTACTTCATAATTTCTAAGTGGTGTTTGAATTGTTACATACAACCTGGTATGCAAAATGCTCCTATAGCACCACATATTGCTACAATTTTCATTAAATTACTAATGTGTGATATAAGCACAGCTTGCATTCATGAACAATTCAAGTTTGGGTTTAATGGCAAGTTTCTTTGAATGAACATTGATCAAAATGTAATTGAAACATCTATATAAAATAAATCTTTTACATAATTTGTTCTTAGCAGCTTTTGTAAATAATTATCCTACTGTTCTACCAGATAAAAAACAGTATTTGAGCAAAGAATAAATTGAAGCCAAAAGGTTAAATAGGGTCGACCACCAAATTCTCTAAATCCACATTGTGGAAAATTGATAAGGAGTGGTCAAAATTGCAAAAACTTGAGTACTCAGAACTCCGAAATTAGTTTATTTCAGTGTTCGTAACCGCCATAAAGGAAACTCTGTATTTTTGTGTCTTGTGTAAATACAGAATTTAGACAAATAATACAATCATTTCTGAGGATTTCAACAAATATTTTCATCTTTACAGAAAGATAAGGAAGACCAGTGGCTAGAGAAAAAAGTGCAGGGTAGTAGAGACCACATCATCTTAGAGCACCTTCAATGGACCATGGGGTACGAAGTACAAATTACAGCTGCCAACAGACTGGGTTATTCTGAACCAACATTGTATGAATTCAGCATGCCACCAAAGCCCAACATTATTACAGGTAAGTTTATTTCACAGTGTTTTCTCTCTATGAATCATTTCCTACTTGTAGTACACTAATTTGAGTGATTGAACACGACATTTGAACACTGAAACCTTTAACTGAAAAAAACTTGAGAGCTAGACACTATTACCATCAAAGAATTGATTCAAAACCCTTAAATGGGACCCCATCTCCCACTTTTCTCTTACTAATCAAGGAATTTTTAAGCATAGAAGAAAGGTTGAATCTTCAACCGAGATGATGGCAGTTAACAAGCAATATAATATTTAAGATACAGCTGCTATACATTTTTAAGTTGCTTTGGGCTGCCTATTGTCTGCTGTAAGCAGCTTATTTAGCAGAATTCTTGATTTCAGTCCCATCTCAACATGTGCTTCAAGCCACATGTAATAAAGGTGTTTAATTTAGTGTCTGATTTGGTTAAGACTTCAAATAACCTTGTTTAGATACTGTCTGAACTAATGTGTTGATCATACAGTCTTCTATGAGGCCTATCTACAAGCTTTGAAATCTTTAGAAATGTTGTTCATATTTGAAGTCTGTAAATAGAAAGGTTTGGAATTCTAATAAAGAAAAACTACATCGTAGTTAAGAGTGAGTGTAAGAGTTTTAATGCTTCCCGATATGAAGTTATATTTTGATGCAGCAACGCAAAATTATTTACTTCGGAATAAACCTAAAAAATGATAATTTCTGAAGCATTATGGGGAAATTTAATTTTTAATTTTTAAATTTAAAAATTTTTATAAATGTTATGAGGAAGAGATTTCAAACTTTTTACTCAAATTATGAGCTGCTATGTTTAATAATAATTTCCAGATTAGATCAGTGTCATCATTACTACCTGAAAAATCAGTGCTAAATCCTCTAACATGGTATTTTCTGTCTGCTGTATATCAAACTGTTGGAGTATTAGAATCAAATAAAAAAACTTGCCACATAAATATAATGGGAAAGATATTAAAAAATAGACATGTGCTTCAGTGTGAGCATCTGACTAGCATTTGTCTTAGTACTGTGGCAAGGAGTTTGAATGAGTCATGGACTGCTGTGTCATCAGAAAACTTTGAAATAATTGGCTATTTTTTTTTGTCAGTTGTAAGTTTTCTTCAAATACATTTTTACAAAAGTTATCTCAAGATCTCTGAAGCACGTTTAGGTATTCCATAGCAATTTTTTTGATATTGGAAGCATTGTGACTTGTATTTACAAAAAAAAGAAAAGGCATTTGTAATTCATTCATAGGTTCAGATCCAGTTCTAGTACAAATATTTGGTTTATGCACTTGAATTGCAGTGGAGTTGATTTGCATCTTGATTGAAATTCAGGGTCTCAGTAGGTCCTGTGTACTTGTTTTTAAACAGAGAGTGCCTTGTGATTGCCATCATTCAGAAATAAATTTTCCCTTGATTGATAAAGAAAAGGGAAAAAGAAGTGTAGGAAAGCTTATTGTCCCAATGAAACAAAAATATTTGTCAAGAAGAAAAATAAGTAAAAACCTTGTTTAGGAAAATGGAAGGGATATGCTACTTTTCAATTTTTTTATGTTTGAAATGAAAATCTTTCTTCTTTCGCAATGCAATCTAACTTCAGCCTGTTATAATTATAAAAACTATTCCATATTATTGCCACAGCTGCTGTAACAGAAACATGATATGCCTCTGTAAATGATAACATAGATGGTCTCTAGACATTCAAGTAAAAAGAATCTTAGTTAATTTAATTTCAGAAGAAAGATAGAACATTTTTCCCTAAACACAGTTTTATAGGCACTTAGGGGCTTTTTCCTTTCAGTGCTCTCCCATAACCTCTAAGTAGTTGTAAGAAGTCTGTTACACTATTTAACTTCAGGTCCTCTTTATATGAATCATTACTGCAATTACGATTGCAGAACTAATTAGTTTCCTTGACAACTGTTTTCTGCAAAGCCTGAAAAGGGTGTGAAATTCCAATCCTAAGAACATTCCATAGGCAATTTTTAAAAGTATGTCAAAAGACAGAACCAGTGGAACATCAGAGTTCATATTCATGACTCAGCACAATTATCGTGTTTTGAAATGGCATCATATTATCGCAATATAATATTATATATATACATAACATTATTGCAAAAATACTAATTTAATCTATTAAAACTTAATAGATATTGTGAATAAATTGTTTGACTTTGAGTAGGAATATTATTTCTGATATCAGTTACCTCTGACAATGCTCTGTTTGTCTGCCTTGGGACTTCATTGCTAACAGCGAGGCATCTACACCTAGGTTTGAAGAAGGACAGAGGCAACAGGAATGAAACTGGGTAGATTTTTGAATGAAATCTGCATCACCTATCCTGTGCTCATTTAGCTGATGATAACTGAGGTTCCCTTTCTGAATATTAATGTAATTATGAGAAAAGTCTCTAAGATTCCTGAAGGTTTTCATCTGTATTTGCCCAGATCTGTGGCACTTCAGATGAACTGAGTGTTTATGTCTTGCTCTAAACGTAATTTAAAAAAGAAAAAAAAAATTCTGTAGACTCTATGAGTTCAATCTCATCGATATGACTTATCCCAAGGGAATTTTGGGATCCTCTAAGTGTCTTGATGGTTGACTATACTTACCATCATATTCTGGTGAAGATGTGTGCAAGCCAATGCAATTCATCAGAGAGAGATGGAGGCAAGGATACATTGGTTGTCCTCCTGTAGATGCTTAGAAGGGAAATGAGAGTTGTCACAAGAACTAAAACTTCAGTTCTGATTGCTGCAGAAGAAGCTTGCTTATGCTTCCAAGAACCACTGGACACAAGGCAGAAGTAGTAATCCCTGAGGGCAGGAGCTGGAAGCCAAAAGTGTACTTACATGACTATGCAATTCCTGTGGACAGTGAATCCACAGCTCTGCCTGCTAGGGAAGTGTGCAGGTACCAACTCCTGGCTGGCAATCGAGTTCCATAAGACAATATGATCTTCCTTTAATAGTCTCAGGTCTAGGAAGGAGCTTGAGGGTGCATATTGTTGTCTGGCATCAGCAAGGCGTATAAATGAGACAGACATTCCTTTAAATTTTCCCATGGTTGGCCTCAGGAGCCTCCAACTACAGATCTGCTTGATTTCGTGGTGTCTGTTCCTGGGCCCGTAACACGGTCTCCACTCACTGAGTCAATCAAACTTGTGATTAGTTCCTCAGAACTTGTAATCCTTTTAATGAAAGTTTCCTGATTTTCTGAAGGGTTTATCAATGGAAACTTGCACTGGCTTTGAGAAACACTCAGCAAACCAACTTCTTAAAACACCCTGCTTTAAATAACCCTATATATAAATATATTCTATCACTGCATATTATACCTATGTATATACAATTTTCCATCCTACTGTTTCGAGTTATTTTCTGCAGATAGCATTTCTATATCTGTATTTTATAATTTTTTTTTTTTTTAGGTGTAAGGGCAGGTATTTTAGAATCATGTTTGAAGAAAGAGCAGCATAGTCTTAAACATAGTATTTTACGTATTCAAAAATCTCACTAGGGATGTTAGTTGGGGGTACTTGCAGGCAGGTGCAACTCTTAGATCAGCGTACTTGCCTCTGAGTGAAGTCTTCATCACATTTTAGGTACTGATTTCTGATATTTTAGAGAATTTTCATCTGGCTTCTCTACAGTGTTAAGCTTCCCGTGGGATTCTCAAAGGAACTGTCTGCCTTAGCTCTTGATCTGTGTCAGGACAGCATGGACTAAACTCTGCAGCCATAACAAACACTCCAAGTGCCACCAGGAACAGCCAAACCCCATCAGCTCCCAGAGCCCATTTTTATGGGCCCATTTACTCTTTTTTTCTGCAGGGTGAAAAGAGACCCTGCTATTGTACCCTGCAGATGGTACAAAAGTGTCCAAATCTGCTGCCATTCTGAGCCATTATTATTGCAAACTAAAAATACATCTACAGATTTACAGTATATGGATCTTAATGGAAGCTGTTAAAAAGGGATACTTTCTGCATGTGTTAGATATATTTTCAGAAACCAGTGGTAAAAATTTATGCAGGTGCCATCTTCCAAAGGCTTTTATCCAGTCAGTGCTGTTACTTTGAAAGGCCAGGAAGTTCATTAAAAATGGCTGCAAGTTTTGTTTTATCATAGGTTTTTTCTTCTTCATTATAAGTTAATAACTTTACGCAATAGTGGGAAGAAAATAAAATTAAAAAAAAAAATTGGTGATAAGAAGAAGCTCTTAGATCTATTTTTTTCATTTGCAATATTGGTTGGTTTTGTCTTCCAATAGTGCAGGAACTGTCAGAGTCATTTTTTATTCATGTTGCTGGAAGAGTTTTAATCCCTTGTACATCTCATTTATTTTTTTTTAAAGCGAATGTGTGTCACCACACTTAAAATGATATAATGATAGACAAAAGAGGGACAATAATGCATGGAATTTTCTCTCATCACGACTGGTAGCAAAGATGATACTCATGATGCCAAAAAAGATTATCAATAGCTTTTACAGAAAGGCAGCTTTAGGATCTCCAGTGTTCCAGAAATGAATGAAAAATAAAAATAGCTCTTATCATTTCTTCAGCTATGTGTGTATATATTTGGGTTTGCCTTTGTGCATATACATTTTATGATGTATTTCATTGACAAAATAGAGCTTTTGAGCTATAGAAATAGTATTTTGTTCAAATAGAAGCTGGGGAAAAGTTTTTCATCCAGAAACTGAAAATTACCAAGTACAGCAAAACAGAACTAAGTTTCCCTATTGCTCACAGTTTTCCTTCAGGGAGAGACTTTTTATTTAATTTTGCTCTAAATCAAGCAATTCAATGACTTTTTTTGGGGGGATGGAAATAAATGCTCCATGATTCCATCTTTGTAGATGGAGTAGGTTTTTGTTGCTGTCACATCTTGCTGCCTAAGAGCAGACCTCTCTTGCTGCAGATGCTCTCCTGGTCTCTCACATCCCTTCAGCCCACGGGTTGTATGAGACTCCCTGGGACAGAGTTTCCCAACCTCTGAAGGGAACAGCCTCCCTTCTCTGGAAGAGTTGACTCAACCCTGACCATGCATCAGCTAAGGGCAGCCACCTTCTTCATTCGTTTTCTTTACTCCACCACAAAAGTATGTAACAATTGTTGGCTTACCAAACCTAGGAATAAACTTCCAAACTGAATAGTTCTTAGGTCCTTTGAAGCTTTTTTCTTAGATTTCAGATAATTTCAGATCTGTTTGAAATTCGATTTTTTCCTGATTACAACCAAGCCTCAAGGTCAGGGTATCACATAAAATCGTGATCGCATGACAAAGGCCTCTGCTGTCATTTCCACTAAGCTTTCCTGTTGCAAGAGCACTTTGCTGCCTCTTGTTCAACTTGGTGTCCACCAGGACCCTCAGGGCCTTTTCTGCAAAGCTGCTTTCCCGCTGGGTGGTTTCTAGCCACAGACTGGTGGCTAGGGTTGCTCTTTCCCAGGGGCGGGACTTTAGCACTTCCTCTTGTTGAACTTTCTGAGATTCCTGTCTGCCCATTTCTCCAGCCTGTTGAGGTCCCTCTGGGTGGCAGCTCAGCCACTTGGTGCATCATCCACTCTGAGATTTGTGTGATAAGCAAAGCTGATGAGGGTGCTCTGCCCCATCATCCAAATCACTGATCATATTGAACAGGAGTGGACCCAATATCTATCCCTGGGTTGGCTTCTGGTACTTATTCTTAGTTGCAGGAAAAGTCATCTTTCATCATTAAAAGTTAAATTAGGAGAATTGTGGGGATTTGTAGTCATCTTCAGTTGTAGGCTTTTACCATGGAAGAAAGGTGGAATGGCTGCCAGGAGCTACTTGAGCCAGGACTAATTGCCATTCCTTATGTGCAGCTTATAAATTGCCTGTTTGAATCTCTGGAAAAAGCTTGTAGAGTTATATTATTTACCTGTTTGTCAGGAATAACGTTTTTGCCTGATTTTCAGCCTATAGTTTATGACCACTCTGCTTTTCCATGTATGTGTTTTTGTGTACATGCACAAACATTCATCAGTTTGTGGCTTCTAATAACTTGTGAACACAGTTGATAATTTCACTAATTTTTTAAGAGAATGGAGGCTTCAAAACTAATTATTCCTGCACTTTTTTCCAAAACAGTTAGCTAAGGAAAGAAATAAGATTTTCTGTAGCTCAGTAGGCAAAATATTGCAATAAAACTTTACACAGCTGTAATAATAAGACTACTTGGAGAAAAAAAGTTTTAACTTTCTGATCCTTGTTGCTTACACCAGCTGGGATAGCAATAGTAAATTTAAATCAAGGAGAAAAAAAACCCAACAAAGCAAAACAAACAAAAAACCCCCCACAAACAAACAAACAAACAAAAAAAAAACAAACAGAAAAAAAGGAAAAAAGCACAGAAGTTTGACAGTATTTTCACAAGCAAAATTTCACTTCCAAGGATGTAAAATTTTAAGGCCATAATGAGTATGTCCTTTGTAACGAGTCTGTGTGTTACAATTTCAATAGCTCTGACTAATTTGGTTTTTTTAGCTAAATCTAAAATGAAGAACAAAATGCAGTAGTGAAAAAGGGAAGCCTGGGGGATTAGTCTCCTTGCAGCTCTGATCATATTCCCAAGGCAAGGAAGAGCTGCAGCACTACCCTTGTGAATTTAGCTGCATCATTTTGTAATAGGCTGAAGGATGTTGTAATTCCAGAATCAGAGCTTGAAAATTATTTGTTTCAGATTTTTGTTCAGATCATGATTCTGAGCTAAAAGTGTGAAGTCTTTAGCATGTACTGCTGTGATGGAATAATAAATTTTTAATTTTATTTTCTGAAGAGTAGAAGGGTAGAGAGATGAAATATGTCTTTGAGATCTTATGCTTTGAGAATAGCAGTTGGTAGGAAGCACATCAGTCAGATAAATTAATACCTAAAACTTCAGGAAGATGGCAGACCCCACAAAACCTAATTGTTTCTGTTTTGCAAACCACACTAGAATTTGCTGAATTAGAGCCATTTCTCATCAAATCCTGGAGATGATCATTGTTGAAAGTGATAGGGCATGTTCTTGCTGTAGGCTAAAACCAGCTGTGTTTGCTCCGTTCCCTGCAAAGACTACAGTTGTTACATGAAAAGGGATAGAAATCCCATACTAAAATTGGTAGAACTTATTTGATACAAATCAGAAAGGGAGACAAAAAGGCTTGCACTATCCAAGATGTCAATAGGAAAAAAAAATACCCTATTTTTTGTAAAATCTAGTTCTTACGATACAGCTATCACAGGCATTAACTGCCACCGAATCACAGAAGAGCAGCAATCAAAGAACTGTTTTGTATTCTCAAAACTTCCTCTTCAAAAAGAATTTAACTTTCTTTTTCTTTTACCATATAAGTTTGCTCATCTTTTTGAACTTTGTGAGGTAAAAAGAAAATCATCATAGATGCTGAAGTGCCAGGTCATGCTTTAGAAGTATGGTACTCTTATTCACCTGGACTAGTTTTTATAGGTAATTGCAAGCATTATGCAAGCATTATGCAAGCTTTATAGTTAAAATAACCCTGAGTGCCAATTAAAAGATGAAATTGTTAGGTAGATACTCTAAAAAATTTTAAAAGCTGAGTTGAACATTCGTAATTTCTTTAAAAATGTGTATCATTGAAAACACCGCAGTAGAACTATGGGTGAGGATGGGATAAAATCCATAATTGCTCTTAGTGTATTTTTATTGCTGTCTTTTCTACTTAGTTACCTACACTCACATGTATGTTTGTGAAAGAATAGGGACATTCCTGTCGTTAAGAAGATAATGCATTGGTTAAATATTGTGCATCCATGTCCCAAAGGCAAGTTTCCCACACGATTATATTTGAAAAACAACAGCTCTGTGATTTAAGCTGAATTTGAGGTGTGTTGCAAAAAAACACCAGAAGATTCAAAACCTAAAACCTAAAGATCCTTATATTTTGGGTACTGCTTACATTCTACATGTCTTGATCATGTATTTGGGGAAAGAGATAATTATTTATCCTCCACTGGCCTTTCTCTTCAGTCTCTGAGCTCTCTAGGTTGAGAGACATACCCCAGTACACTTCTGTTTGGATGTCAGAAATCATCCTCTCCACTGATTTGTTTTAAACAAATTCTTTTAAAGCTGAAATATTTAGAATAAGGGACTGATATAATACATTTTAGCTTAATAGTTTTCTTCTGCTTCAATTAAAATTTCTTAAAATTAACTTTTTAAAGCAAATGAATGAAGGTGTAACCAAGGTTATTGTTCATACTACACAAGATTTTTCTACATTTTAATTTCTTTGGAAATGCCTTTTGAGACAGTAACCTAACAGCTATATTAGTCTCTATCCATATAATTACTGTATTACTGTAGCTGGAAAAAAAGTAAAATCCAGTCAATATACTATATTGCATAAACTTGACTGAATTATCTGCCAAAAAGTGAACTTTTATTATAAATATTAGTAGAAGACATACATTCAAACTTCATACATTTCACCAGATTGCATCCAGACGTTACAGTCTGACTTGAATGCCTGAGAAACAAATTTGTTCCCACACTGGTAATAAAGTCAATACCTAATTACCCAGCTGCATGTGCTAATTGCATTCATCATTTCTGTTTCATGTGGACCTATGGCCAGGTTATTGATGCCACTTTTCACAGTGGCCCATTCTGAACTCCTACTATAATTCAGGAACAAGATAAACTCATTAGCAAGGAGAAGCAGATAAACAAGTTTGTTCCTTCTTTACCCCTGTGCATGATTGGAACCTTCATTTTGTGTAATTATTGACTCTTTTTTTACAGTTCCTCCTTTCAGCCTGTGGGCTGCTGTTTGTCCATGCTTTAAATGGTCACTGTTTCTGATAGATGTTACATGGTAGTTTTGTGAGTTCCAAGTACCTCCCGCATAAAAATCACGTGGAAGAAGATTGCCTTTAGACTGGGCTTGGCTGAATTGTTTTGAATCTCAAGGGGAAGCAAGAAACATGCTTCAGCCTAAGTGTTTAGATAAATTGTTTTAAAGATAGCCCAAAGAGTTTGCCACTTTA
The DNA here is from genome assembly GCF_003031625.1 of Empidonax traillii. Lineage (NCBI taxonomy): Eukaryota > Metazoa > Chordata > Aves > Passeriformes > Tyrannidae > Empidonax > Empidonax traillii. The sequence goes on along the minus strand of NW_020955369.1, from coordinate 168,517 downwards.
ACTGCTGTGGAGAAGCACACGTTGCTGCTATTCAGGTACACCTTTTCCACAGTTTTAGTACCTTATTATCCATATTTGGATAATCCACACTTTCATTGATGTTTCTATTATTGTCTTTCTAGTGATTGTCTTTGGCACAATGTAAATATTAATACTGTTTTTCTCCTTTTCCTTTCCCACTGTCACTTTTTTTTCCTTTTGATATTTTCTTTTTCATATTGTTTCAATATTTTCACTTTCTTTTCCTGAAATTTACTTCTTTTTCACACTCTTGATATTCTGTACCAACTCTTATCCACACAGATAGATGCTGTGAAGCTACTAGACCTGAAAATGGAGGCCAGTCCCTGCAGCTGAATGCTGCTGTTTTCTTTCTCATTGTAGTCATAAGTTTCTGGGGCATGTTTTAATACTGTTGATAAGGCAGTCAATATGTGTTCTTCCTTTTCCTCTTCATTTTATATTTATGGGAAAATAAACAGAGACCTTAAAAAAATTGTACTTTTCTGTAGCTCTTCTAAAGTTTCTGCTCCTAGTTAAGATCCTAAATAGTGTAATTGCTTCAGTCTCTGTGTGTGCAAAATTCTTCATCTGGATTTTTGGATACCTTGTGAGTTTTATGAAAAATTCAACAGATGATGCTTGACCCTTCAGTCTGACAGAACTTGGAGAATGGGACTTATTGAGCTTGATCAGGGTGATTTGATTCGTTTTTTTTTCAAATATATTTTGATTATAAGAAATCCATGCAGAGACTTTACCATTGTGAGTCACACGGCTTTCCAATACACTATCAATTGATTTTGCATGACAACATTGTTATTATTTATTATATTAATTTTTTGCACAGAGTTGTCCTTGTACTCCATAATGAACTTAAAACTTTATGCTTAATGAAAAGTGTTCAAGGCCAGGCTGGATGGGGCTCTGAACAATCTGGTCCAGTGAAACATGTCCCTGCCCATGGCAGGGGGGTTGAACGAGATAATCTTTAAGGTCCCTTCCAACCCAGGCCATTCTGAGTCTATACATCCATAGACACGTGTTTAAATGTATTTTAACAAACATTTCTTCTCCAGTTAATAATCTGTGAATTGCTTTAGTTCATGGTGTTTTAATTTCATATTCATAAAAGAGGTCCCTGCCCACCAAACTCATTTCTTGTGACTTTAATGGTGCCGCCTGTAGTAAAAATGGAAAGAAGTATTTTTTCCTACTTTACATATTAAAAGCATGGCAACTAGAGCAATGCATGCAGAACCTCAGCAAAAAAAAAATATTTTATTTAGTAAGAATCGGTGAAGAGTTTTTGCATGTATTTAATTTTAGAATTTATATGGTTGTCTAAGATTATGGCTCATTTCTCTATTGCATACAGAATAACCCAAAAAAGCAATTAAATATTTATTTTAAGATACTTCCCTTCAAATTGTTACTAAATATAACAAATAAGACAAACTGTACATGTTGATTTTTTTTTTCCCCTCTTATAGTTAATGCTTTTTGGGATTTCATAAAGTCTTATACTTTGAAATTAGTTGCTCAAATTTAAGTATTTATATATCTTCACCCAGGTACAGGATTTTCTTTTTTCTAAGAAATATTGATTATTATTATGATTATTTTTTGCCAGTTTCAATTTATTTTTGGAAGACTTTAAAGATTATTAAAAACCCACTCCTCACCTAAAACAAATAAACATTCTAGAATATTGGTCTATATCAGAAGTAAGATGTCTTTAGAATGCATGTGTGTAAATCTAAAGACTAATTTATGGACAGAAATAATTTTTTAAAAATTTACATATTTAGTATAATGAAGTGGCGGGAATTCAAACAAATGTTATTTTTAAAATATTGGCTTCATTGTGATGTCTTGCTGCATTAAGTGGAACCACTCTTTCATCCCTGGCCCTTGCCACTATGTTTTGCCACTTTAACCTAATGTAATGACATTATTTGAAATTAATTACGTTGACATGTGCCTGGCAATTTCTATTCTAATTCTATAAGAGTTGAAACTTTGGGTTACCAGTTAGAGTCATTCAGGTGAAAGCCTTTTTTTCCATACACAAATGTGAATATATGTACTGACTTTGTCATTTAGCTGTATAAGTGTTATTCTTCCAACCTAAAATATTGGGGGTTTTTATGCTTAAGTGCTTATTGAACCAAGAGACAGTCATTACTGAAGGATAGATTTTTTTTTTTTTTAATTTACATTTTCTCTTTAACTGTGCTGGATTTGTAATTACTAACTACACATCAGCTACCAAAAACTTTCAGATATGAACACACATTTTCAATTGAGTATAAGTCTGACAAGTGCTGTTACTAATGCTGAATTTATTTATAGGGAAAGAATCACCTTGGGGGTGATCTTTAGCCAGAGGTTTGGGGTGGTTTTCTTTAATCATTTAAAAAAATTTGAATAGTGAAAAAGTTTGTTGTCATTATTGTCGCTATTCCTGGTTATCACCATTGTGGTACCAAAACAAAAGGACTGCAAGTACATCTCTACTTGCAATCAGAAAACTGATGTTTGGCACATATGTAGTAAGTAGATGCTGCTTGTATTCCAAAGGGGGAAAGAAACCCCTGAGCCCATTGTAAGACAGGAGACAGAATTTTCTCTTGTGGACACAACAGAGAAAATAAAGAGCTGTTCTGAACAGTACAGAAAATCAAATTGAAGATACAATCACAACTAATGAGCACCTGCCACTGGATTAAATGATCTTGAGTAAAACTTAGATTGCTTCACAAACTGAAAAGTAAAATAGGGTGTCATTAAGGTTGCACAGCTGGTATTTCCTTATTTAGCAACATTTTCCTAATTTTCTAAAATTTAAAACCTTAAAGTTCTACTAAATATTTTCCAACATATTTTTACCTGCCATAAACTTGTCTCTGCTCTTACTTTTTAATAAAGCAGGACAGGACACTACTACAGGTACGTATAAAAGCAGAAAAGGGAAAATTTCCATATAATTTTCCTACTCTACTTAGACATTTGAAGAACTCTTTACCAGCTATAAATTTATTATCTTAGCAAGTCATTCTAACATTGTAGATAAGTAGACAAGATAGGAATGAGGGCGCAGAGAATGATCGACTGTGAGCTCTCCAAACATATTGTGATGGAGATAATGAGAAGCCTTGAGAAATTTTAGAAGCTAAATATACATTATAAGTGACAAGTTAGCTTTTATCCTCTACGTCACAATGCCAGTGGGATAAAGAGACAAATTTGGATCACTTATCTTTTTTTGCCAACTGATAGTAGCTTCAGCTGGAAACTACATAAATTTCCTCCATTAAGTGAGAGAAATTTTAGGTCTGCTCCAATTTAAATTCTTCTGTGCTTTGCATTTTGAGGTTATCAAGTACTTTGAATGTGATCCTTTTCTTTTGGCCCTCCTCTTCCCATCAAAGTCCAAAGAGGACGAGTTAAACCAATATTATAGGGATTATGTGACAGCAGGGCCAGGCAGTTCTGGGCAGTGACCCAAAACCTCTGTAATGAGAAAGGAAAAGAGGTAGAGAATAACGTCCTTGGGTTGTCATGTATCTCCTGAGATGAAAAAACAGTACAGCTTGTGGTTCTCCTCATGAGTATTTCATAATTGTATGTTTAAAAACAATGAGAGCAAGATTATTTCACAATATTTTGTTCAATCTGTGGGAATATACAGAAGATTTTGAAATCCTGGCTTCTTACAGACAAGTACGAGGGAAAAAGTGAACTCAGACATTTGCAAATTAAATTCATAGGTATAGACTGAGCAGCCTAAAATTGTAATTTAAACTGTATTAAAATGATAAATATGTCTTCACAAATTGAATTTAATATTCTGCTGACATTAGTACTTAAATATCAGATAAGTAAATTTGTTCCTTTTAATGTAGTAATTTTGAAATGGATTTGAGGTTTTATGATTGACAGTGTAAAATGTTACCAGTTTTTAACATTGTCACATATTTTGAAATGCTAATATTAAACTGTCTGCAAGACTGAGGTCCTAAAATATTCTATGCTGAACTTATGCCTTAAATCCAAATTGGTGGCACAGAAACTTTAAAAGGGTAATGATTACTCTGTGATACAGCAGTATATCTCTAAGGAACAGTATTTTTAAAATGTTCTGATTTACAACCTTTTGAGTCTAAGGCTGGCTTCTTCCCTAATGAGATTTTATTTGTTGCCTTTCTTGTTTCCAGAGTTTTGACAAGTTCCTAACATTTAAAAATTATTCACAAATCAAAGTATTTACATATTGCAACTTCAAATGCGATCCTTCATTTATTGCAGTAGGGTTATTAGAATATAAATTGCTGTCTCTCTAAATGGGAAAAATATTGCCCAGAAATAGACACATATACTGCATACATTGGAAATAAAATATAACTTCTGAGTGGTTCTATGAGGTGGACAAAACATACTATTACCAAACAACAAAATAACATTCCGTTTCATTTTCTGATGAAAGCACAGGGCCACCAAGCACTGATGAAAAGAAATAAGACAGGCATATGAAAAAAAGGATATCTCAAAAATAGATATAGTGCTTTAAGTACATATGTAACCTTATAAACAGTTTCCTGGGTGCAGGTTTCCATCATGCAATCCTTATTCACTGATTTTAATAGCTCCATTCAAATGCTTGTGCAACTGTAAAGTTAACTAATTACGCCTAACAAAACACTTTTTTTTTTTTTAAGATGTAATAGAGAGTCATATACAATTTGTGATTTTCTAATAGTCTCCAATCTTCTACACTTTGTCCACTATGATTTCTGATTGCTCATTTCTTCAGAATTTTTAAGAGCAAAGGAAAAAGTAGTATTACTTTTAAGAAACAATTTGAACAAGATCAAGGCAAGTGCAGCTTCTGAGGTTTATAATGACTTCACTGAAATCTTTGCTACATCTAGAGCTTATTTACACTTACCATATTTATTTATTTACTTATTACGATTACTTCATCTTTTCCATTTCTCCAGGCATGTAAGGCTTTCCTTTGATATTTATCAGGCTTAATATGTAAGTGATGGAAACTCACAGGGAAAAACCTTTTCCTTTTAATGCCATTGATAACATCCTAATAAAGCTGATGGTGTCAATTATGAAGTGTAATGATCTACCAACTTGGCCTGTTTAGAATCAGCAGCCATATAGAAGCTGTATGCTTGAGAACCATACTAAGTTTAGATTTTTCACATAAACTAGGTCAAGAAACTGAGGTAGGAATATCCATTTTTGTTCATTTTCATATGTTCTAAAGTAATGAGAAACTGTAGTAGTAATTCTTGACATCACAGCCCCATTATGTTGTATGATATTAACAGTTCTTTACATTTATTTAACGTTTAACATTTTTGTGGAGGCAATTTTCAGTGCATATTTTATATTCATAAAATTTTAAATATAATATGTCTTAGGTGCCTTATAATACAAGCAAAGTAAATCTCAATGAGAATGTTTCTGAGAGCATTACAATTGAAAATGTATACAATGTACTAAAAGCTAATTCTGTGAAAAATACTGGAAGCACTGCAGTGTCTGTAAGTTTCTGTTTTCAAAAACAGTGAGAAAGGCAAGGAAAAAAGTCTGGATTCAAAGTAGTTAATTTTAATTTGTGAAACAATTACTTTTTTTTTTGTCTTTTTCATATATCACTGCCATTTTGCTCCACTGATTTCTTTCATGCATGCAGCACTTGCTGTCATCTCTGCTTTTTCCCTGAAGAACCTGTGCATGGTGTAACTGTAATGTCCCTCAGCATCTTTCCAAACACAATGTCAAGAAATGTATGTAACTTTGTGCATCTTTCATCTGTTGTTCAAAGTTCATTTTAGTTTATGCAACTTCTGTCTTCATTTTTGTAATAAAGAAAACTGACTTAAAGCATTTCAATCTGTATTTTCTTTATTACTGATAAATGCTGGTTTTTTCCCTGTATTATCTGCATTATGTGTTTTGTAACTGAAGAAGTTTTTTAGCATTGTATCAAAATTTTTATTTCAACAGTGTTTTATCCAGTAGTGAGTATGAAACACCCACACACAAAAAAATCCAAACCAAAACAAAACCAAAAAATCCCAAGCATCACAACCCCCCCAAAACCCACTAAAATTAGAATTCCTGAATTTTACAATTGGTTCATATTAGGTGGCTGCCACGCTACCGCACTAACGGAGCAAGTATGTGAAATGTCTGTGCAAATATGCAGCCTGAGCACATAACCCATACTGATTTAATCTCCCTGCTTGAAGCAGTTGTATCCCCAAAGGCAGATGTTTTACTACTGAGATAAACTATATTGGCACATGACTCCCCTGTGCCAAGCAGGGCTCTGCTGGCAGTTGCAATTGGAGCAGTGGGACTGTTTCAAGTAAAAACATCCACTATATTTTGGCAACACTCATAATATTAATGCTCTTTTTGTAGCTAATGATACACAATAATTATATACTTAAATTATTCCAAGTATTGCTTCTCAAAACTGTTGTCTTTGAATTTACATTTGTCCTAAGGAAAACGCTGTCAAACCTGAAATACTTTATCAATTCAAATGCAATCCCAAGATGGCTTGACTCTTTTTCAGGTCTCCTGGCTACAGTGCTCTGCTTGCAGCTGTCATCTACTATAAAGATGCAAAAATCTCTCAGGTCTCTGTGGTATGCTCACAGTATGATTTTGAATTCTCCTTAATAAAGCAATTAAAATAATTTATCCTTTTATGTAATAGCAGTACCGAAACCACACATAAGTGTGTGTTCTCAATACCCATGTCAATCTTAATTAATCTGCAGAGGTTCTTAGAAATTCCTCCAAGAGACACGCTCAGTAAATCTGCTGTCAGTTGGAATGGAGGAATCTGGGACACAAGAATTTGCTTCCCCAAGGCCTTCTAAAACCTGGGTGCAGGTCTGATGCCATAAACCCCACAGAGTTGCCGTGGTCCTGCAGCCTTTCCCCCTCAGTGCACAGGAGTGCTGGGATCTCTCTGCCCTCTCTTCTCTGGGGCTTCCCATGGAAGGAGGGGGTGGTAAACACATACTCTTTAGTACAGTGACTGAGCAAATACATGAAAAAAGGGGCTGTAATTACCTGATAACTCTTTAGGCATATTAGAAATGCCTCTGAAGGCTACTTAGGGATAGTTTGATGACGCCAGGAATATTGTTTTTTAAAAATTTGCTTAAAAAGTAATAAACGACAACTCCAGAGAATATTTTCACAACACAGCATACTTTTGCTAGTAAATGAGGCCTCCTTTCTTTTCTCTTGTTATCCCTCAGTGGCCACGGACAAGACATTGGCAGGAAAACTTGAGCTGTTATTTACTTTACTATTCTTTCCTTTAGCTATTTTATTAATGTCTATTAAGACACCTTCCAATGAGAAATCATGTAAAGGGCCATTAGAGTAAATGAGAACTCAAGTCCTACTTACTTTGTATCCTGAGAGAGTCATAATACAATAAGTTTTCCTGTAAAACTTAAATGAAAAGAGTAATTTCAGAAAATTTGTTGGCAAGAGGATCTCAATCATAATGAAGAGAAACTCCCTCACTCAGACAAGTATCAGAACGTTGCAACATTTCTGATAGATATCATTTTAGACAAACTTATTTTTGTAGATCACTTCTGTGTAAGTGGTAATCCTGGTGGCACCACAGATTCCTTCAACTGTGAGTGCCCATCTCTCCTGTGTGTTGTTGTCTCTTCACTCTCTTCTTTACAGCTACTCTTGCTGCCAGTGAAAAGCACTGAAACTCCACTGCAATCCAGCTCAGATTTCATTGGAAATGGGGGACAGTGAATATCTGTCACTGTGGGTGGAAGAAAGTTAGAGGAAACCACCACTTTAGAGTAGTTGCCTCAGAGTCCATAATACCATCCCCTTATTTTTCAAAGCTGTGTGTCAAGTGTGTCTGTCAGAACATATTACTCAGTCGTGCAGTGCAGAGCACACACATCCTCATGTGCTTATACACTGCCCTCAGCTGTATCTGTCCCAGCAGAGTCATAGGAAAAATCACTGGGGGAGAAAGAGCATTAAAATTAATGTCGATTATAGCCTTGTTAGCATCTTTTTGTATTAAGGAATGGGATAGAAAAGAATAATACTTACTGTCACCTTCTCTTTTGCATCGAGCATTCCCCCGGTGAATGTTGCACAGAATCATAATAATTTTTTACAAGTTGATGTTTCAAATGTAGTGATTTGTTTATTTCATTTGAAGGTAGATATGTAGCTGCTGGGCACTTACCTGGCTCAAAAGCTCAGTTTATTGGTATAAATTGCTAAAAGCAGGTCCTGGTCTTTATTCCTTTTCGCCTGCCGTGATTTTTATCTCAGTAAGGAACTGGAGTGTTTAGTAATAGGAAGCTCCTGTACAAAGGTAAGGTATGGTTCCTCTTCTATTTTATAGTCTTACAGCATCATGCCAATCTAACCGAAAAAGCTGGGTACACGCTACCTTAACATGCTACTCAAAATAGAGTTCATTCTTCATTTGATGGGTGTCACACACTCCTTGCATCTTGGTCAGCCAACTTAAAGGAGCTGGAGCACACAACAGCTCTGTTCAAAGCCCTCTTGGAGATTTCGTGTTGGAAAATGAAGGAGGGAGATGCTTTGACAGGCAGTGAGCAAAGCTGTGCAAATCCCACAGTTTAGATATTTTCAGTACAAGGAAATGCAAAGCACTAAAAGGCAGTGAAATATAGGCATCAGATATAACAAAAAGCCATCATTTGAATATTTGCAATTCTCTGCCTCTGATACCTCATAGTGTTGTATACATATTGTATATATTTTTATATCTGGGATGGATCTGTGCTACAGATTTATGTTACTTATCTGGAATTCTGTAATATTTCTGATAAAGTCTTTTGGTTTTGCCATTGTTATTGTTCTCATGATAGGCTTGTTTTCCAGATGTGAATCCATTTGGTTTGGTTTTTTTTTCCCTGTCTCTAGAACTTTAGCTTGGCAGAGCTTGTTCTAGCAATGGTCTTAGCCTTCCACTGCTATACTATTAACTGGTAGAAAACAGCTCTTTAATTTTTTGGTACTGCATTATGATTCTTTGGATGCTTATCAATGGATACAAAATTTTAAGATCTATGTTTTCTGTCTTGTTAGAGGTTTTGAATCAGTATATGCATCTTGTAAGCCTTTCAGTCTAAGTTCCAGGTCAGATATAAAATCCAAGACAATATTCACAGGCAGCGCATAAATAACTCATGGTTGGGCACTTTTAGTCAGTACAATAGTGCAGTTCAAGAAGATGACAAGCAAGAGTATGTTTTTTCTTCCTGCCATGACCCAGTGCAGTATGTTCAAATTCCTCCTCTAGTTCATAATTTTTAACTACTTCAGCTTGAGAGCACTTCTTACTTTGCCTTCTGACTGACCTGACAGGACAACATGCATGATATCCCTGCACTCATACATATGTAGCAGCCAGGTGCCTCCCTATGAGCTAGGAAAGTGTTTTATATCATTGTCATTTTTCCTTAAAAAATTAAATGACTGTAAAAGGGTAAGGGATGCGTAGAATCATCTATTTTTCATCTTAACTTTAATCCACGTCTGCTAAGGAGGAGGGGAAGGGAAGAAAGGCACAAGAAGGTGCTAACTAGCTTTTTCCCCCTCAACAAAACTTAAAATCACTGAATATCTGAAAGGGACCTCTGGAGTTCATCTTGTCCAACCTCCCTGCTCAAGCAGACTAGTTATTATAATGCTTGCAATTATTATTTTATTGAACCAGCAACTGAATATATAAAATGTGATTCTGTGAGAGTACAGAGAAATTCTGTCACCTCAAAGGACATACATTCATGAAAGAACAACCTGAACATCCCAGCGTTGCCTGTTTAGTTCCTGTCACTTTGTGCAGAAGCAATTGCTTTAGCTTTCCGTGTAGGAAGTTTTCTATGTATACCTGTGCACTGGAACAGGTTTCCCAGAGAAGTTATGGATGCCCCATCCCTGGGGCAGTGTTCAAGGACAGGTTAGATGGAGCTCTGAGCAGCCTGGCCTAGTGGAAGGTGTTCCTGACTGTGGCAAGGGTTTGGAAAAGGATAATCTTTCAGGTCCCTTCCAACACCATTCTGTGATTCTGTATGCATGTACAGATGGTGACTCTCTCTTTAGACCTGCTTCCCTTTAGAGTGTCTGATAGAAACTCCTTAAAGGAATTCAGTCTGAATTTGGATTTGAAGGGCCAGAAAATTTATCTTTCTCCATTGCTCTTTCCCATCAAATAATGATTTCTGCAAAAATGTTCAATTATTTTATTAGACATTGTTAGAAATATTCAACAAGTGAAAACCTGAACATTTCCAATACTTTCCATGTCATTTATATAAACTTGCTTCAGGGTTTTTTTTTTATTACATTTTTTTTATTACATTTCTGAAAATTTTTTAATCTTATTTCCATAAGTGTTCATTGATAAGCACTTTTTCAAAGAAGTGGATGAATGAAGTGACTTTAAGGTTGTCAGTTTCCTTCATTGTCATGGCAAGGTGGATTATACTACTTATGTCACATTCCCTGTAACAAAAAGCATGTCATTTTAAATTTAGCATATTTTTGACAAACTGTAATTAAAATTCATTCAGAACTCTGGAACTTACACTTTTTTCTTCCAGGCAGTGTTTTAAAAGGCTCCCTGTGGTTAGACTATTAAGTCAGGTATACAATACTTCTTTTCAAAAAACTGCTAAGAACCACTTCTCTTACATTAACATCGAATTTTTATGATTTAAAATAAGTTTGTTTTCAACTACAAAAAAAAAGTGCATAATGCATAAATACTTTGTTATTGTAGAGCACAAAGTAGAACTAGTATTTTGAGTCCATTTAGTATGTACGGGAACACTAAAAACCACCAAACGTGTAAAATAATTTTTTTAATATAACTTTTGGTTTGCATTGTTTAGGAATTGTTGCAGTAAAGTTAATCCAAATTTAATTTAAGGCAAAACTTTTTGATAACAAAGGTCCTTTTCAGACTTGGTAGAAAGGCTATATGTAGACTGACATTAATATGACTTCCAGTCATAGAATTAGAACTGCTGTCAATGTCATAACATTGTATCATTACAACATAAAGTTATAAGAAAAAAACTGACATTTTTTTGAAACCATAGATACATTAGAATATGATTTTTGAAAGCAGTTGGGAGAGGCCTAAACCTGCTTTAATAGTAATTGGCATTAGTTTTACAAGTAACTTTTGTGGGAGCAGATAGAAAAGTACAAAGTCTTAAGAAACAACAAAATTAAGCCACCAATGAACTTTTAAAACATTAATTTCATATGTTTTCATTAAGATAAAAAATAAACCATAACAGAGATACTTTAAAACACAAGACAATCCAGAAGAAGAAAGTAAATGAGGATCCTCGGACAGGTGAGAAGGGTGATGACAGCCATGCTCCTCACCCCAGCACAGGATGTGGCCACATTCCTGTTACTCAGAAATCAGACTTATGAAGCAGAAATCTATATGAACAAATGGGTTTCAAGTAGTAAAAATAGTACTTGAGAGAGGTAGGGCAGTGGTAAGAATGGGGAATGCTGTATGTAAAGGGAAATACCTATAATGAAGAGATTAAAAAAAATATGTAACAGTCAAATACTTAGGTGTCACATATACCAAGAAGATCAAAAATGAAAAACAGAGTCTCCCCCTCAACTACGGAAAGTATTATACAAAGGAGCAATATTGCTACTGTAAACATTTCCTTCACTTCACAGTGAAAATACTGTGTAGGCTTTTCTGCCACTGAGTCATTTGGGATGGGGAGCTTGCCACTTCATGATGTTCCAGTAACACTGGAAATGCTGGTCACGGCAGTGAAAAATGTATCTGCCCATAGTAAAGAACTCTTAACAGTGCATTAAAAATAAAGAAAAATTCTAAAAATGAACCAGAAAAAACTCAAGAATTAATCCCTTTTAAAATATGGATTAAAAGACCCTACTTTTTCTCCCCCACATTCTCTTTAGTGGTCAAGAATGTACAGAGATGAAAACTTCACAGTATAGGGTCTCTAAAACTGATCTCTACAGAATTTAGTGGTATTTTGTCAGTTGAAACGTGAGCTTTTCAGTAAATTGGAATTGAATATCTACTTACACCTTCCTGACAATTCAGACCCGTAAATAAAAACGACTGAAGGTTACAAAACAAGTCATCGAATAGGTGGGTGGATGCATGGATAAAGTAAGTTCTGGAAGATGTAGCAGAAATTTTAATATTTACTTAGGAATACTGAGGTTAAAAAAAGGAAAGAAAAAGAATTCATGTGAAATGTCAAACTTCCAACACTGCTGATGGAGCAATGCCTAAATGTTACTTCATTTCATTATTTTTGTAATTTATGTAGTGTTTTTTAAGTCTTTCTGAAGAAAGCAAAATAACTTTGAAGTAATATCTGTCTGTTTTTCTGTCTATCCATCCATGTAAATATATACAATGAATTCTGGCTTATTGCACAATAACATTCCGAAGAACACTTCTATAATAACAACCCATATAATAGACAATGAAATCAATTGCGTAAGAAGTAAAAAGCTCCCCTTCTTTTGAAAACAGTTTTTACTTTTCCATTTTAGAGTCCTACATAAAGACTAGACTAAGAATGTAGATTTATTTATTGAGAAGCAAAAAACCCAGTTCCACTGGAGTTTGCTCCAGGACAGAGTATCACACAAGGCAGTTGTCACTGGCCAATTTCCAAGCTAGGTGACAACCTCTTGAATTACCTGGTGCACGAACCACTGCTGAGCTGGTTGTTTCTCCCCTAGTTTATTGATCAGATACAAATTCTGTCCTGTATAAGGGTCATCTGAGTTTATAGACACAGTGGTGGTTGTTCTCCTGAGAATCACACTGTTCAAAAGAGTTTATAGTATTGGTGTCTGTTACAGAAATATCAATCAAATTTAAAAAAATAAATATTTTTTTCTGAGTTTTGTAATGAGGTAAAATTAACTAAGCATCAACTCTCATAAAACAAACACAGAAAGCAAGATCAAGTGCGGAATAATGTTAATTTTGAAGTGAATGATTGCATTTTCAAGGTACAAGACTAAACCAAATGAGGTCCTAACCCTATAATGATTTAATGATATGCATATTTTCCTCATACTAATTTATTTAAGACTAACTGTGTGCAACTGTTTGTAGATTAAATAGCTTGAATTAACTTGATTGAATACTTTTTTACTCTAATTCAAAAAATGACCTTTACAAGAATAAATACTCTTTTGGCACTCTCTTAAATCTTTCAGTAATTAGAATCAGAGAATCATAATTATATTTGAAAGGTAGAAAATGACAACTTGTATCAAGCATTATTATGCTGAGCATTTAAAAGTTTTTTTAGGCTGCTTACTGATACTCTCAGTCTTGGAATGGTAAGATGAGATACTATTTGTTATTTAATAATGCCATTAATGCTCTTTGACCTTATTGGAATTTTGGCAGTGCGGAAGTATTATATAGAAGAAATGGGTTTTTATGTGATTTTAATCAGGTAGTATACAATCTTCAGGGCTGTTTATTCCCATTAATTTCTGAATGGTTAATTTCTAAACACCCTTTAGTCTCCTGATCAACAGCTTTAAACCTTTAGAAAATGCTGGTTTAGGATTATTTTATTAATAAGTGTTAATTTTCTTTCCTTCAAGACACTCTTTTTAATGGTCTTGGACTTGGTGCTGTCATTGGCCTGGGAGTGGCAGCACTTTTATTAATCCTGGTTGTGACTGATGTCAGCTGCTTCTTTGTACGACAATGTGGATTGCTAATGTGCATCACCAGGAGGATCTGTGGGAAAAAGAGTGGTTCAAGTGGAAAAAGTAAAGAACTGGAAGAAGGAAAGGCTGCTTACTTGTGAGTATTTATCACATATGGTAGAAACATCATTAAAAGCGAAAGTTGGCTGTCCAGTTTATATTGACTTTATGGCCCTTTTGTGGTGTGGCAAAGGGAATTAATAAAATGTTTCTATTACTTGGAAAAGGGTTGCTCTGAAATGTGCAGAATTGTTTATTGCCCTTAAAAGAAAAATTGAGACACAGACAAGGAATTTACCGTACCTCACTTTAGGATGACCTCTTTGTCCAGCTTCACACAAAGGAAATCAATTGTAATTCAGTACTAGTTACAGACACACATTTGGTTCGTGAGGAACGGGTAACAGATCATTGTAACTCCATTTCTGCAAATCCATCTTTGAGCTGCTAATACCCAAAACCTCAGCATATGGTTGTGACAGTGCCAGTAAATCTGTTATAAAAAAAATCCATGAAAGAATTTTTCTCCTCAGATATAGCACTTGATGGAAAAATCTTTTTTCTTGCCCATAGACTTTAAGAATGAAAGGTATTGTTGATTTTTTTGAAGTAGGAATGCTGAGTTAGATGTGGGTGAAATGGTGGTGAGTGTGATTGTTCTTTATAACAATAGTCAATGATTCCTAACATGAGTGGGAAATAAACAATCCTGATTGTCACAAATACCCTTCTGTAGTGGCTACTCCATCAGACAAAGGTGAATGAACTGATCATTTATGTGCAAATATCCACACTTAATTAAGAGTGGATACTGAGATCTCTGGCAAAACAGTTCAAGTACTAACTGCATAAAATAACCAGAGATCAAGCCTTTACAGGGTTTTCAATATGTAACCTGGAGAGAGAATTACTTATGGTCCTCTATTTTAAGCAGTTCCAATTTTTTAATAAAAAATGCCTAATTTCCTGATTAAGTTTATCTGGTAGACAATTTATGCATACACTGTAATATATGTGAGAACACTGTGTGGTTGAATAATATTTGCTGGTCCAGTTCCTCTGTGCCTCTCCCAGTAGTCAGGCATAGCAGTTTATTGTCCTGCAGCTTCCTAGATCGCATTCTTCCCCAGGTGCCTGTAAGAGCAGAGTAGATTTTGCAGCCTTCATTATCCACAGCTGTAACAGGCTCTTCCATTGCCAGTAGTGGAGGTATGAAAGCCTTTTTTGGTTTTAATTCTGGCTCCAGGGTTTCAGACTGTATCTTGCTTAGGTAACTTGACTGCACATCTTGGTTGGGTTCTTCTTGAAAGAGGTTCCCTTTTGGAAACAGCTCCATAGAGCAAAAACAGTTGTAAGCACGCAGAGACTACTCCCATCAAATAAGGCTTCTGAATAGAAGTCATGCTATAAAATAACTGTTTCCTAGCTCTCCCCATCTTACAGCGAGAGAAAGACTAAGGATATTTTTTCTATTGTGTGAAGCTGGCCTGTCTGGATCAATAGAATCAAGATGTGAAGCTTCTGGCTCTGGCTCAGCTGTCCTTTCCCATTGAGCACAGCATTTCAGTTTATGCTTTAAATTCCCATTCGAGGAGTGACCAAGTACAAATTGGTGTACAGACCCTCCTGAATGGAAAGACCTTAGGGAAATAAAGCTGCAAATGTCACTTGACAGCAGTTTATACCTTGTTATCAACATCGTACCCAAATGCCATTCCGTGCCGTCCCAGGAAAGCATAAAGCTGGTCTCTTAATATTAATTCTTCCATGGCACGTATTTTAAAAGAACAACTATGTTATTTAACTGTATTTCTTTTCACTGCTGGAGTGGTCTTCAGTCAGTCAGGTCTTAAAATACTTGTGATGGTTCTTATTTTAGCCTGTTCTCTGCACTAATAAACTGTCAGGCTAAAATTTCAGGACAGACTTGAAGAATCAAAATTTGAATTTATTTCATGCTAGCTGCTATCCCTAAAATACACTGACATTTCCCTGTTTAAAATATGTCAGTTTGCATTCTGGATTTTTGAGCGGGTTTGTGTTAGGGTTCTTGGTTACACTTTGACTGTAGGATATATATATAATAGTAATTAATTATGTTCCATATGCAATAAATGTAGGTGATACAATTCATGTAACATACAGCCACCTAGAACAAAAATTACATAATGCATTTCCTACAAATCACTTTCTCTTCTGGGGAATTCTGAAATGTTACAGAGTTTACGCATTCTGCACATGTATTTGAACACTGCTCATGAATAACATATTTTTTAGGGTTTTTATCATGCAGTAATGTTTGTAAGACTGTAAATACACCGAAAAACCAAGCAGAACTTATCAGTCCCTCCACCAGTCCAACTTAAATCCATAATCTTTTCACAGATATGAAATAGCCATGAGTGCATCATCTTCCAAAATGAACTTTGTATCCATTTGTGTATCTTAAATGTCACTTGCAGAGGCGAATAATCACATAGAGGATGGGGGCTTTTGGGGTTGGTTTGTTTGGGCTTTTTTAATAGACGCAATCTTTAAGACTTCTACCCATTATTCTCCTCCAGTCAATTTCTGTATCTATGCTAACTCCTATTAACCTATGAAGATTTTCCTTAAGGATACCTAATGAGGACAGTAGAGTTTTCCTGATACTTCCTGTTGCAAAAACCTGTTTAACAGTTATCTTGTCAGAAATTGTGAGATATACGGAAATGTGAGATATGAATTAGAGAAGCATTTAGCCAGGTCTTTGCTGTGGCCCATAGCAGACTGACTGCTCTCTAGGATAATCAAGGGTCCAGAAAATGGTCTGTTAAATATAAAAGTGATAGTTCATCTGTAACTCAGTTACCCTCTGTTTCCAGACTGCAGTTGATGACGTTCCAGAATACAATTCCTGATCCGATAACAGGAATAGAGATGAAATATTTGCATAGAAGGAGGTTTTCTTTTTGAAAATAAATATATATTGGGTATACTTTGATCTGCTTTTTGAGAGTAAAATTATATGTCAGTTACTTAATACTTTTAGTAATTCTTGTTAATTAGCAAATATTGTTAATAATTCCGCAGCAGTGAGCAGTTATTTCCATGTCATGGTCACATTATTGAGAGCAACCGTGCAGAGAAGGACTTGGGGATTCTGGCTCATGAAAAGCTGAACGTGAGCCAACAATATGCTCTCAATGGCCCAGAAACCCCCCGTGTCCTGGGCTGCATCCAAAGCAGTGTGGGCAGCAGGGGAGGGAGGGGATTCTGCCCCTCTGCTCTGCTCTGGTGAGACCCCACCTGCAGTGCTGCCTCCAGCTCTGGGGTCCCAGCACAGGAAGGACATGGACCTGTTGGAGCGAGTCCAGAGGAGGCCACCAAGATGATCAGAGGGATGGAGCACCTCTACTATGAGGAAAGGCTGAGATTATTGGGGCTGATCAGCCTAGAGAAGAGAATGCTCTGGGAAGACCTTTGTTGTCCTTTCAGTACTTGAAGGGGGCTTACAAAAAGGCTGGGGACAGACGTTTTAGAATGCCATGTAGGGATAGGACAAGTGTAATGGTTTTAAAGTGAAAGAGAGAAGATTTAGAATGGATATGAGGAAGAACTTTTTTACAATGAAGATGGTGAAACACTGGAACAGGTTGCCCTGAAAGGTGGTGAATGTCCCATCGCAGGAAGAATTCAAGGTCAGGTTGGACAGGGCTCTGAGGAATCTGATTTGGTTGAAGATGTCCCTGCTCATTGCAGCGGGTTTGGACTAGATAACCTTTAAAGGACCCTTCCGACCCAAACTATTCTATAATTCTGTGATTACCAGCAAAACACAATCACAATACTCACTGCTCCATCTTCTTTACAATTCATTGTCTAATTAGCACAATGATTATTCATTTACTTATATGTGAGAGACTAGCATTTGTTCCTAAATTGGGGGAAATACGACACAGAAACAGTTTTTTCTACCAGTGAAAACAGAAGGGGTTAGATTTTTACCACACAAGGGCTCTTTAAACCACTCTGGCAGCTGGGGTTGTCACAATCTCTGGAGATTAAAGAACACTTCTGCAGTGTGTATACAAACATAATGACTCTTTAACACTGCCAGAAAAGTTCAAGTATAACTAGGCTTCAAATCCTATATTTATTATACTATGTTAGGGAAGTTTACATGTATTCCCACGAAGAGGCTGTTACCTTATTATTAGTCATAAACAAAATGCTCTTTTGAGATGCTAATTCATCATGTTTGCAGAGTTAGGTAAGTAACCATGGATACAGGATGCTTTGAAGACTTCAAGGAATTGGGAACACACTGTTAAGTGTGTCTTGGTGGTGTTAGTCACTGATAATTAGTTCTGCCTTTCTTATGCCAACTTCTGAGAGCAGGGATCTCGGTAATTCGTTATGTGCAATGTATGTGGTTGATGTGATGATAAGAGACTAAGACTCTTTTAATAATTTTTAGGAAAGATGGATCAAAAGAGCCAATAGTGGAAATGAGAACAGAGGATGAAAGAATTACCAATCATGAAGATGGGAGTCCAGTAAATGAGCCAAATGAGACAACTCCCCTCACAGAACCAGAGTAAGTAGGCTGATATTCCCTGGAGTTTCACACAAGC
>NW_020955369.1:146170-149232 GCF_003031625.1 Empidonax traillii | reverse complement strand
AGACTCTTTTAATAATTTTTAGGAAAGATGGATCAAAAGAGCCAATAGTGGAAATGAGAACAGAGGATGAAAGAATTACCAATCATGAAGATGGGAGTCCAGTAAATGAGCCAAATGAGACAACTCCCCTCACAGAACCAGAGTAAGTAGGCTGATATTCCCTGGAGTTTCACACAAGCTCCTCTTGGCTGCATGGATGGACTGGACTTCCTGCACTCTGGGGGGGAGATACACAGCATCACCAGAACAGTCTGCTGTGGCAGTGCAGTGTATCAGTGTGAGGTTTGTTTGTTTGTTTGTTTGTTTTTTTACGATAATCCATCTAAATGATGGTACCTCACATACACTGGCTGAGGATATCAAGAGATATTTTTCTCTGCTTTCTGTGACCCAGAGTACAACCACATCTGGGCATTATCCAGCCCTTGGGTGGCAACACCATGACAGAGGCAATCCTGCAGCGTCTTTACACTGCCACCTGTTTGGAGATTAATGAGCCTCCAGGGAAACGTTCTGCTCTTCCCTGCTGCCCTGAATCCTGAGGAGCACCTCCTGTGCTCTCAGTCAACACAGGTCCAGACTCATCAGCAGCCTTAGCCCAGCCCTGGCCCTGGTGGGACATGGACCTGGCACCCTGCTGCTGCTCCCAGTTCTGCCTGTTGCATTTGGGGGCTGGAGGCTGAGGACAAGGCTTTTCCCGTGCTCCCTGCCTCTCAGGCTGCACCACAGCTTGCCCCAGTGCTCCCCTGCCATTCCTGGCTAACTTCCAAACTCCGAGGGGAACCTTGGCCAGCAGAGGCAGGTCACAGGGCATGCTGCCTTCCCTCCCAGCCCCAGCACCTGAAGCCATCTCACTCCCCAAGCCCTCCTGACTCTGCAGTGGTGACCGAGCAGTATAAGGACTTTTTAAGTTGGTCACAGCTGATCTTTACCACCCATCCAGCAGTTATTCACCACTCTGTGAATCTCCTGACTCTCAGGAATAGCTTTAGATTGACACACACACATCCCATAGGTAGGGCACATTGATGCTGTGCTCCAGAAACCCAGCTCTTCACAAGCTGTTCCCTTCCTGTTTTCATTCATTTCACTGAGAGCTTAGCTGAGTATTTAAGTCCTCGTGCTGTAATTGGATTAATTGAGCTGAAGGGCAGCTGCTTTGCTCTGTTTCCTTGTGCCCCCTTCCAGTCCCTGCAAGTTTCTCTCGGCACAGAAACTGCAGCAGTTTTCACCCACGCTTGCAGACTCCAGCGACCTCCTGAGCTGTGGGGACCAGCCTTGTGCCTGGGAATCCTGGGTGCTGACAGTCAGGTCCTCTTCTCTTTTGCTGATGCAGCCCCTGGAACAGATTAAACTGGGCAGAGTGGCTGTTGTTTGTACCTGAGCAACTGTTCTCAATACCTGGACGGACCATAAATTTGCAAGCTGGTATTTTGCTAAGCTTGCTGTTACAATGAGAGCTTCTGAGGTTTTTTTTTTCTTTAAAAATTTAGCTTGAAGAGAAACTAATATGTCAACAAAGGTGATGACAGTATCATTCATTCTATTGAGAGCTCAAATACTGCTGTTAAAGGGCATGAACTGCTTGCTCAAGAGTTTTATTGAGCCTCAAAAGTTCATTGATTTGAAATTATTAAAGAAACCTCCAAGTTTCTTTGGTTGGAGCCCAACATTTTCAATGTGCTGTGAAAGTCCCTAATTTCACGAGACTGTAAAGCTGTCAGGGCTACAAAGATACATAATAAATATAGAAATTTACCTGTTTTTTATTTGATGAAGTCACAGTTGCTTTTTAAAAGGATAGGGTGTTCTTATAACAGTCTCTTCTTTTTTTTTGCCATTATCAACAACTGCAAAACCCAGAACTTTTAATAAAAAGGAATTTTACTGGCTGTCATTGACATTTATAGTAAATAGGGAGTGTGTTAAGTAACTGCACATTAAGCCATAAACTTCTTTGAAGAACCTGTAGCTGAACACTTTAAACTCGTGTTAATTAAATCATTGGGGAATTTGCTGAATGACTAGTGATGTTTGCTCTTCATATTAGGAATTATAATGAGGGAAACAGTGGAGAACCCACAGTTATCTAAAGAGTCAGGGGAATGTTGCTGTAAACACTGTACAGGTCCAGCAAGCCTTGGATATCAGAGAGTATAATAGTGGATAAGGAACTAGGGCCACAGTTGTTCAGGTTTCAAGACTATTTGTAGCACCAGATCTTGCAAATACAAATGAGATGCATCTAGCAGGGGCCACGATACCAGGAAAAATCCAGTTGAATTCATTCTGCTTGTCACAATCTTTAGAACAGCTCACAGGAGTGAAATATGAGAAAGTTAAAATCAGAAATGTTTTATTATCTTAGGGGAGGGGGAAAGAATCAGTCTCCGCTGTCATGGGGAAGAAAACAAACAAACAAACTAAATCATAGGAACAACTGATAAGGACTTTGATGGGTCATAAACAGTAAAACAGAGAAGCACGAGCGAGATGCCACTGACAGAGGATGCAGTAGAGAAGGAGTCGGCCTCTCTGCAGGAATAACACAAAAACACATTGCCAACAACAGCAAGAGAGGCACACGCTGGGCAGGGTGAGGATGACCAGCAGGGCTCTTGGAGAGAAGGGCTTAGTCTGCAGGAAAGAAAAGTTTCAAGGACATTTCATGCAGGCAACGTTCACACATGATGGGATGCATTCTGACTAATTCTGGCTGTCTTAAAGGTATGCAAGATAAGCCTTGAGGTTAAATTAGATTAAATATTTTGTAAAATTAATTGAATTATTTTGAACAATGCCAAATTATACTGGGAACTTTAAATGCCATTTAAGCAATTGTGGGAAATAACTAGTAAAGAGATTGCTTGCTTTCACAACAATGATTTTCATTGTATTACTCAGAATATCATTTGCCAATCTATGTTTTACCTTATCTCAGGTGATTCTTGTCAAAGCCAGGTTTGGAATCCTTCTGTGCCAGATTAGCTCAAAACACTTTTACCTGCAAGTCAACGAGTTTTAATCATGCTGGCAGGAAATCAGTTTAAGCTGTGCATTTC
>NW_020955369.1:144184-146149 GCF_003031625.1 Empidonax traillii | reverse complement strand
CAATAATCCTTTAGCCATCTGTTTAGGAGTTGGGCTTTTTCACTCCTCTCTTTATTTAACTCCTCATCTATCCCAGATAGTACAGGAACTGAGGCAAATATCACCTGTGCTCCTGTTCCTTGAACTGACCGGCCCAGTGCTTTAAAGTCTTTTTTAATTGTCCTGGCACTTCTTTGATTAATGTCCTCAGTGCCAGCCTGGACTACCACCAGTGGTCCTCTCCTCTTTTGCTGATGCAGCCCCTGGAACAGATTAAACTGGGCAGAGTGGCTGTTGTTTGTACCTGAGCAACAGTTCTCAATACCTGAACGGACCATAAATTTGCAAGCTGCTATTTTGCTAAGCTTGCTGTTACAATGAGAGCTTCTGAGGTTTTTTTTTTCTTTAAAAATTTAGCTTGAAGAGAAACTAATATGTCAACAAAGGTGATGACAGTACCATTCATTCTATTGAGAGCTCAAATACTGCTGTCAAAGGGCATGAACTGCTTGCTCAAGAGTTTTATTGAGCCTCAAAAGTTCATTGATTTGAAATTATTAAAGAAACCTCCAAGTTTCTTTGGTTGGAGCCCAACATTTTCAATGTGCTGTGAAAGTCCCTAATTTCACGAGACTGTAAAGCTGTCAGGGCTACAAAGATACATAATAAATATAGAAATTTACCTGGTTTTTATTTGATGAAGTCACAGTTGCTTTTTAAAAGGATAGGGTGTTCTTATAAAACAGTCTCTTTTTTTTTTGCCATTATCTACAACTGCAAAACCCAGAACTTTTAATAAAAAGGAATTTTACTGGCTGTCATTGACATTTATAGTAAATAGGGAGTGTGTTAAGTAACTGCACATTAAGCCATAAACTTCTTTGAAGAACCTGTAGCTGAACACTTTAAACTCGTGTTAATTAAATCGTTGGGGAATTTGCTGAATGACTAGTGATGTTTGCTCTTCATATTAGGAATTATAATGAGGGAAACAGTGGAGAACCCACAGTTATCTAAAGAGTCAGGGGAATGTTGCTGTAAACACTGTACAGGTCCAGCAAGCCTTGGATATCAGAGAGTATAATAGTGGATAAGGAACTAGGGCCACAGTTGTTCAGGTTTCAAGACTATTTGTAGCACCAGATCTTGCAAATACAAATGAGATGCATCTAGCAGGGGGCATGATACGAGGAAAAATCCAGCTGAATTCATTCTGCTTGTCACAATCTTTAGAACAGCTCACAGGAGTGAAATATGAGAAAGTTAAAATCAGAAATGTTTTATTATCTTAGGGGAGGGGGAAAGAATCAGTCTCCGCTGTCATGGGGAAGAAAACAAACAAACAAACTAAATCATAGGAACAACTGATAAGGACTTTGATGGGTCATAAACAGTAAAACAGAGAAGCACGAGCAAGATGCCACTGACAGAGGATGCAGTAGAGAAGGAGTCAGCCTCTCTGCAGGAATAACACAAAAACACATTGCCAACAACAGCAAGAGAGGCTCACGCTGGGCGGGGTGAGGATGACCAGCAGGGCTCTTGGAGAGAAGGGCTTAGTCTGCAGGAAAGAAAAGTTTCAAGGACATTTCATGCAGGCAACGTTCACACATGATGGGATGCATTCTGACTAATTCTGGCTGTCTTAAATGTATGCAAGATAAGCCTTGAGGTTAAATTAGATTAAATATTTTGTAAAATTAATTGAATTATTTTGAACAATGCCAAATTATACTGGGAACTTTAAATGCCATTTAAGCAATTGTGGGAAATAACTAGTAAAGAGATTGCTTGCTCTCACAACAATGATTTTCATTGTATTACTCAGAATATCATTTGCCAATCTATGTTTTACCTTATCTCAGGTGATTCTTGTCAAAGCCAGGTTTGGAATCCTTCTGTGCCAGATTAGCTCAAAACACTTTTACCTGCAAGTCAACGAGTTTTAATCATGCTGGCAGGAAATCAGTTTAAGCTGTGCATTTC
>NW_020955369.1:121345-143213 GCF_003031625.1 Empidonax traillii | reverse complement strand
GATTTTCATTGTATTACTCAGAATATCATTTGCCAATCTATGTTTTACCTTATCTCAGGTGATTCTTGTCAAAGCCAGGTTTGGAATCCTTCTGTGCCAGATTAGCTCAAAACACTTTTACCTGCAAGTCAACGAGTTTTAATCATGCTGGCAGGAAATCAGTTTAAGCTGTGCATTTCATATCACATTTCTGTAATATGATTAAAATACCACATTCAGTGTGGGACTATAATTACCTTCCTAGTCTGACATTATTGTGTTTCCAGTATTGGTTGAATATTTCTTAGTATTAATGAAGTTGGGGGAATTCCAATATTAAAATGGAGTCATTTTTTCTCTAAAATAGGAAAGTAAATATTCTAGTTAAAGTTTTGTATGGGTAATGTCAGCAGACCATTGCAGTTAGACCACATGCAGTGCTAGAGGAAGTCAATATTATTAATGATTGATTGCAGCCAGCATCTGATTAAAGCAAAAAAGCCTTTTAAAGTTCTCGAGTCCTTTTTTTTTTTTTTTTACTCAAAAGGAAAAAAAATAATAAAAATGCTTAAGATTTGAAAGGATTAGTTTACCCAGCTGAAATACATGAAATGATTTCAAATAGATGTAACTAAAGAAAAAATATATGTATGAAAATTGGTGTAATTTGTGTAACTTTAGTTAATGGAAAGATAAAAATGATTTAATCTCTTAATAGAGATTAAATATGAATTAATAATTGAATGAAATGAAGAAAAAAATTCCAAAAAACCTCAAAATTTTGTCATAGTCAAAAAGAACAATGTCTAATGATAACTGCACTGGTAAATCACATCATATAAAAAAATTACCACAAGTTTTTGAAGACAATATAGTCAAGCAGCGATACATGGAAAGTTTTGATTACTAAAATTTTTTACTTGTTTGTAGTTGGTGGTTGTTGTTGTTCCTCATTTGTATGTAAAACAAGGCTAATTTTATCACAAATTGATATGGAACATGGATTTTTGTGATGCCCAGTATCCTTCAATAAGGTTCTAGCAAATCTTCCCATTTCAAATAATTTTAAATTATTTGTAACACAGTCTTAATTCACTTTGACCAATTTATTTAAATTTCCATGCACTATATTCTGTCCCTTGGTCAGTTTTTAGTTTGACTAAGTATTTCCTCCCTTTCAGCACCATCTTTTGAAAAATTACTGTGCCTTTATTAAAACTAGGTTAAATTAGATCTTTTTTTCCCCCTTTTTTTAACACTAGTTTATCAGATCTTTGACACATGTGCCTGCTCACCTGAGCTGCACCTCACAAGCTGCACCTCCTATGCCCCAGTGTTTTATCCTCTGTTAAAAATACATTTGTGTTGATTCTGTTGTTTCCATTCTCTCAGGCGTCCTGTTGTGGGCTGAAATCTGTTTCCTTTGGGTGTGCCATGGGAAACAGTCAATTAGTAGAGACCTCCCTCTGTGCTCAGAGCCAGACAGCTCATAATATACCCCACGTATTTTACTGTACTAGGACAAGTTAGTCTTCTCTTTGGTTTCTCTCAGATATAGGTTGTGCTCACTGTTTAACCTCCAGATAAACAGCATCTTTCTTAGTTCATTGCAGGTGGCTTAAATTTCTTAAAGCTGGGAATTTGGGTATTGTTTTGTTTTATTTGCTGTTATTAAACACTGTTATTACAAGACATTCCTAAGGGATTCCTCAGACAGGTTTTGAACGTTTTATTGCTCTTTGGGACATCAAAGCAATCACAGTGGAAATTTACTGAAAGATTTAACAGTTATTATGAATAAAAAAGGCATATGCAAACCTGAACTGGAATCACAATTAATAGCTATTATGCCCAGGAGACATTATTACAGGAACATCTCAGTAATCCATACATCTTTTTGACAGCTATATTTTTTGACAGCTCATTACTGGCAGTAAGAAATCAACAATTTTCAAGACCTTTTTGAATGAAATCACATTCAAAAGGGTGGAGACTCTTTTGCCATTGGTATTAAGCATTAAAAAAATCCTCAGAGTTAGTCTTAGAAGATTGGTAAGTTATTAATGAAGCCATATTGTGTGATCTATGAAAATGAAATTGTAGAAATATTTAAGTAACTATGCACTATAAGAAGTTCTTTACCTATGTCTTGGTATAATCTCCAATGATAGCTGTGTTCTTTTGTATACAACTGAATATACATTAACAAACAGACATTAAAAAAGAGTTTAATCCAGATTCAGAAAAAAGCTGGACTGTAAGTGTTGCACAGTATCCTATGGAACTCATATGTCTGTGCTGTCTTGGTCAGCTTGTGTCAAGTTATTTGACACTCTTTTTAATTTTGTCTTATTGAAGAAACTGCATTTTTGGCAGCAGCAGTGTTCTTATCATGTGACATTTAGCTTTTCATGGCTTTGTAGAAATAGAAAAGGTTAAGATGGATTTCTTTAAAAGCAAAGAACCCTGGTGCTCATAATAAAATAATTATACATTATTTTCAAGACATTATGGTTTTAGAAACACTGTGAACTGTGCAAGTCACATATATGTTATAAATTCCAGATTGTGTTATTTATGTCTTATTGTGATTCCTCCTTTTTTCCAATAGGAAACTGCCACTAAAGGAGGAAAATGGCAAAGAAGCTTTAAATCCAGAAACCATAGAAATCAAAGTTGCTAATGACATCATCCAGTCAAAAGAAGATGATAGCAAAGCATAATAAGATAAACTACAGCTGTCTGGATAATGCATTTGGATTGAAGTAATCCCGTGACCAAAACTTTACAACTGACCTTAATTTCTTGGGAAACTTAAGCTTGGAATAGTTAGTACGTGTGTACATATGATGAAACAGTTCCTGTCTACAGTTCCTTTCTATTTTTTTTCTTAATGGTTTTAGTATGTAGTTTTGCTGACACCAAGTCCCACGGTATAAATTTGACAAATCTGCAGAAGAACTGTAATTTATTTTGTGACAAATTATGTCTATTTAGAAGAAAAGTTGCAGAGCACCCTTAGCCACAAACAGCATATCAGGTCTCTCCAGGTCTTACAGTGCAAGCTACATACATAAAGTGCCATATGCTACTGTATTTATTTCCATTTATAATGAAATGAAAGTTTATGTTGCCTTTAAAAAAAAAAAAAACACAAAAGGAAAACAATTTCAGTATAACCTTTAAGACCTTAGCACTGGCAGACACTCAGTAGTCATTCCAGCTGTGATTATTACTTGCAGCAAACAAAAAAAACCCCACTGTTAAACACAAAGGCAAGTCCACCTGCAGTTTCACCTGGGTTCTTCAGTAAAATGAAAAGCTGATAACCATGACGGTATATATGGGTATAATTAAAGTTGGTAACTGTTTTGTAATGGTATATTGGCCTCATCCTAACTACAGCAGTGTGACTCTGAAAGGCTCCAGGATTTTCAGTGCTTCAGGTTTTTCTATATCAAAGTTTTGGAGGTTACATGTGTACAAAAATGCAGCAAAGGTATGGAAAGAAAACTCTTTTTTAAACATAATCTTTTCTTCAAATGAAAAGTTACAATATTTGTCCCACCGTATTTATAAATATAGAATATTCATTTTTCTCTTAGTTCAAACCATTTAGTTAGGGGATGAAACTGTGTTTTAGTAAAATAGATAAATTTTCTTTCCAAATCAGTACATAAAACATTAAATTTAGCCTTACTGGAACAGCAGTTGTTCCTTTGTGACGTCCTTTGTGATACCCTTTGTCTTAACACAGAAAATGTAGGAACAGAAAGGCAGACTTTGTCTTAACAGTTAGGAACAGTATTAAATTATTAACTAATACAGCTTTATATTCAACCAAATTAATTTTTTTTCCTGTCAAGCTTTCCTTAAGATATTTCTTTTTATTATTCTGGTCAACATGGCCCACTTTGAAATTTGACAGATTTATTTGATGCAAAATTCATTCATATTTAGTATCATTGATTTAATTATGCCACTAATTGCAACAATATAGTTCGTTTCCATTCCAGCATAATGTATCCACATCTACCAAAGTCTTCAAAGTCTTGCTTTGAAAGAAGTAAAAAACCATATAGAAAACTAGATTGAAAAATTCTACTTGTCAGGAGTAAATGGTAGAGTACTTGGTGGATTTTCCACACCTAAGTCATGCCTGAGATTTAAGTGTAGCTTTCCTCAGCAAATTGTTTTGTGTCCATGCTATATCTGAATTTTGCTCATATTTGAAGTTCTTACACTGGTTGTCTTTTGTGTAGTAAAACTGAAAGTGAATTGCAAAATGGTGTCCTTAAATTTGAGGAAAATGTCACAATACCCTTCTTGTTAACCCAAGCTTAAGTGCATTTGAAAGAGCTGAGGAGGATATATTTAGCTCTTAGATCTTTCTTTTTTTTTTTTTTTTTTTCAAAACCAGGTATTTTATGGGGGCTTTTTACAACTTTTCCTCACTTTGGGAAATACCTGCAATGAAGTTGTTGAGGACAGAGGCATAACACTGGTGTGGTTAGGACAAGAAGTCAAGCTCTTACAAAACTAGTACCAAAGTGAAAAGAATGGGTAAGAGGGGATAGCAATGTGGGATGAAAGTCATGGAAGATAATAATTCAAAACTGCTGTAAAGAAGTTTCTCTTAATCCTAAGGCACTAATTCTGGGTGAAGAAAAGATGAAGACATTCCCTTATGACCTCTCACTGTTGTTCCCACATCCTGAGCAGGCAGTACCACCAAATAGCTGCTTGTCAAATTTCTGTTTTATTTCTTTCTGAGTGCACAGTGAGCTGAACTGCCCCCTAACCTATACTTAGGAGAACCAGTTGTCTTACTGATATATATATATATATATATAAATACATATTCTTTCTACAAAGTATGTATTTGCTCTAGCAAAATGCAAGGAAGGGACCTGGGGAATTCCAGCAGTTGAGAACAATGTGGTTGGTGTGGCTGAACATCCTCTCACACAATATTTTTACCACGGTGAGGACAAAGGGAGGAGACATCCTTGCTCTCCTACCAGCTATCACAAAGTAAGGTGGTACCATGCATATCCACGTGGGTCAATCCTCCCTAGGCAAATGGTGCTTTTCCTGAAGCCAGCCTGATCAGCTGCACAAGAAGCTGCCTATACAATATGGGCAGAAATAACACTGTCCAGGCTCAACTGCAGATGCATTTCAAGTTTTAGTACTTCTTAGTTGGACTTACACAAACACACACACAAACAAAAATCATGGCCTAAGATCTCTATATTGGTGGGGTTTTTTTTCTTTTTCTTTTTTTTTTCCCCCCCAAGTATGGCCTCTAATTCCAATGTGAAGGGATTAGAAGATTTAAGAGACCTCTTAGTACATTTATTACTAATACACCTGTGCTACTCTTTACAAGCAAAATATCCTGCAAAATTATATAAAAATTGGAAGTAAAAGCATTTCTCACTATATTGGTTTACAAATCAAAAGATGTTTCCAGGAGTATTTAATTTCTTCTTGCTGTTATGCCTCTTGCCAGCTGGGCTATGTGAGGGCTGACAATAAAACAGTTCTATTTCCTGATGGACTGTCCAAGCATACCTTTTTGGTCTGTGGATTAATAGATAATCCCTTGTGCTTTGACTCTGCGCTGTGCAGGAGAAAGCCAAACTTTATGAAAGAATGCTGAAAAACACTGATATTTGAAAGTATTTCCAAATGAGGGACAGCTCATAGTAATTTGTAAGATATGTGTAGAACTGGAATAACAACATTTGTTTATTTCCTTTTCCTATTCTAGACTAAAAAAAAAAAAAAAAAAAAGAGCAACAGATATCTGTATAAATGTCACTTTTACTGTCTAAAAGTAATTTTAAGTGTTAGTATAAAATGTCAGAAGAGTTGACAAAATATAACTATTTGTAAAAGTAATCTGAATTGTTACACTAACATACTCCAGGGACAAGGGTGGGAGGGAGCCATTGAAATTATTACTGATACGAAATGTGGCAGTGACAATCTCTTTTCAACAACAAAAAAAAAAAAGTAAGGAGTACAATTAAGTAAAATTACTTAGAACTCCTTGTTATAATTTTTTAGTAGACCTCCGTTCTGATTTACCACAATTGTAACAAAGTTTTAATTAATAGTTTACAAATTAGTATATGAATGTACCCTGGAGAGGTTTTTCTTGGTTTTGTTGGTTTATTTGTTTGTTTGTTTGTTTGTTTTTTTTTTTACTTATAAGGTTTTTTTGTGGTTTTAAAAATATTTACTATCCTGGTGATGCTAATGCCTAATGTGACAAGGATTAATTTATTTAGGCCTCAGTCTTGCAAGAAATTTTGTGTGGCTGAACCCACCCCTCATATGGCACCTCACTGACACCAGTGGGGTGGATATGAGCAGGAAGATGGACGTACTTTCATAGGAGAACTTGCAGGATTGGGCCTACTTTCTATCTCTTCATAGATATTTACAACGTAGTTACACAGTGACCGTCATCTCCAAAGGCTGTTTGACAACAGTCCCTGGTATAGTAAATTCCACCTGCTGTCTTCAGCCTCTGCATTGATGTTCATCCAAAAAAAAAGTGGCTTTCTTTTTTATGATGGTAATTACTTTGATTATTTATTTAAGTGCCAATCATCAAACTGTAGTATAATCATCATGCCATTTTTTTCTGTTTCCTAGACCAGATAATGGAAATGTATTTGTGCCTTTTTGATAGCATGCCACTCTGCTTTATTAAAGAAAAATCTTCAATAATTTGTCTACAAAGCCTGTTTAAAATAATTGACAGCTTTACCGTGACATTAAACTGGATATACTATTGTCAAGTCACGTAAATATTTTAAACACAAAATTTGCAAAAATCAGCTGAGATCACAATTCCACGAATGGTCATAGTGGGTGTATTACTGCTGAAAAGTTTCAAGTAGATGGAGCACATGGTGGATGTGTGGGGGTGTTTTGACCAATTTATCAAGTTGAAGAGTCAGACAGAAAGTTTCTTTAGTTCTATTTAAGTGCTTAGACCTAAAACATTAAAATCTTTTCTCAAATCTGAAATTTGAGATGGAGCATCTCTGGAGTAAAACTGGAGTGAACATTTGTTTTGCAGTCATTTGCAGCCTCACCATCACTGGGTAAGCTGTCCTGGGAAGTAACATCTTTGTAGCGTAGTTGTGTCTGATGGATGATATTCACTCCTGATTAAAGGACCTCCACAAAGGCCTTTTACTGGAAAAGCTCAAGATCCCTGTTATGAATTGACCCATGGAGGGGTGCTGAGTAATCAAGGTGTCGCTGGGCTGTAACATAAAAACTGACTTGAGCAGGACCTGAATTCAATCCATCCATCCACCCACCTCAGTGAGGCTCTGCATGTCCTCAGCTGATCAAGTTGCTTCTAGGTGTAAGTGGAACTTAAATGTCCCACCAGGCTCCTGCTAACATTTTGCACAGAGGAGGTTTTTCTATCAGGAGTTTGTACTGATCAGGAAATGGTGATAGAATATCTGATGACAGTTTTTTCCCGTACTTTACCATGTGTCCAGAAATAAAACATCTCTTTAAATAATTGATTGCAATTGCGACATTTCTTTAGGTGAGGATGAAGGCATTTTACAAAGTACTGGTTCTCCTTAAATCCCTTTGTTTAGCTTCAGATAATTGTTCTGAACAATGAAAATCTACCATGGCTAAATAAATCTTTTTTTAAAAAGGATCCACCCCCTTTTTTCAAATTTTTTCATATCAGTTCCTGAAGTAGCCTGTCCACTTGACAGCAGTTCTTTAGTAGTGGTGGGAAACCATTCACTAAGTTTTAAGTGATCTTAAGTGATAAGTTTTAAGTATTTCCACTGCACATATAGATGTGTTCTTATATCAATTTATTTGAACCTGAGCCAAAAAGAAGCCTTACAAATTTGGCCTTGGATCAGGTTCTAAGAAATCACACTTTAAGCAGTCTATCTTTTCTCTTAACAGGCTTTGAGAGCCTCATGATGTTTGACTTTCAAACTTGAATATTGGCCATTTTTAGCCCAGAGAAATGAGATAAATATTTATTGCCAAATTTGTATTGGCAGCTTTTAAGTCACAGGTGAGATCGGGAGCGGGCGGGATGACCAGATGCAGTGCCAACAGAGTTCAGGAAAGCAACTTCCAGAGAGAGAACGGGAGCCAAAGAGTGAGCCAAGACAGGGCTTGGATACCGGGGGCATCTCTCCTTAGCATTGACAGGGCAAACGGGGAGCTACTGAAGCAGGAGAGGCTGCTGAAGGGTGTTGCCAAAAGGCAAGGCACTGTGAGCTGTGAAAACCAGAGAAGAGGGAACATTAACCCTGCTGTATCCTTCAGCTCTACCATGTCATTAGGCTACAGTTTTTAAAAGCTAAAATGCAGGGTTGAAGGAAAGGGAAAACAAACCCTCAGAGTCTCTGCAGAGCAGTGACAAATACATAAAATAGTCGGACCCCCCAGAAGATAATTTTGTTGCTCGTGGTGTAGAGTTCTCACTAAGAGTTTTGAACTACTTAGACAAGGTTTTAAGAGGAAAAAAAAAAAAAAAAAAAAGCTTTCCTGCTACAATGAGCACTCGGTACGTATTTGTATGCTGTGTACAGTACAAGCTAAAGCATACCATATATTGTTTTTGTTATTCCACATGTTGTCAACAGCCCACTTGCGATATATGCCACCTGAAATATATATTGATAAGTTAGCTACCACTGGAGCTAGTTTGTTTATTGTTTCAGAATCTTATGTCCCTATGAAATGCTGTGTATATATATATATCTCTATACTGTAAAAAGAAGTAATATCGCAGATGCTGGTTTTGTATTTATGAAAGACATTGAAAGTATGGCTTAAAGTATATCAATTATTTGTCACTCTTCACCATTTGTATATTAATAGTAAAGATACTTTTACTTTAATGAAGTGTTGTAGCTACGTTTATTTTTGCTAAGTGTCTTTCTGTCAAGATGTCTGATTCATTAGGAGTCTCACTGCCAAAAAGAAACATATCAATTATTTTACCCCCATTGTGGAAGTACTAAAAAATACTCACACAGACCTACAATTTATTATTCACTTTTCTGTCAAAACACATCTAGTGTAGCATCCTGAGCTTGAAGCCATTATGATCAGCCCCCTAAGCATTAGGGCTGATAAATAATATTCCTTTTTTTTTCATACCAGTGAGATATTTTAAAGGTATTTAATATATGCCAAAAAAAAGATATTATCAGCAGAAGCCTCCTTATTTTGCCAAACCTCGAACTTTCCAGAAGTCTTGTAATGTGTTAGCATCACCAGGAGCTGATGGTAACAGGTCAGGCATAGTCTGCAATGCAATAGGTTTTTGCTGCAGTGCTGGTTTGTATTCCAGTAAGATGGGTGATGGGCAAAGCACACCTCAGAGAATACAGCACTGGCACTTCCCTGAAATGGCAGAGGAAAATCTATGGCCTCCTTTTTACCACCAATAAAATGAAGTGACCTAAGAGAAACTTGCTAGATTGTGTATTTATGCCTAAGAATCAGCTTTCTGAGTGCCACCTAAGCTCTAAAAAACCCACAACAGCTCAAGAATGGGGGGGCCATACATAGGAGAAATATATTGTTCTACCCAACAATATCTTCACAGCTGTATCTTCTTCCTTCCACACACCTTTCAGCTCTGACCTTGCAGATGTCTTAGGCACGTGTTCCCCTAAGTGTCAGTGGCAACATTAACAATTAACAAAAATACCATTTTGTATTGAAAAACTGCGTGTGAAAGAACTTGTTCAAAGTCCTGTTAACACCAGTATGCCACTGAAAATTTTTCATAGTCACGTTTCTTGCTCAGAAAACAAGCAGACTTCCTCAAATGATGGACAAATTTACGTCAGATATCTCGAGACTCAATCAGTTCAGTGCACTGGCCACATGAGAGGCTCCCCCTTTAATTTACAGGTGAGTGGTAAATGCAACTATTGAAAACTACTGATAATGGAAAGATAATGTATGACATCTTCAGAAAAAACAGATTCAACTTTTTAAGTCTTGTCAAAATATAACATAATCTCATGTGATTCAGACATTACTTGAAATACAAGATAAAATACTTAAAATTATATTCAGGTGCCTCAATAAGGACAATTTGTGTACCCATGTCATTACTGAATTAGTCACAAACAGCACTGGACCAAAAAAAAACACAAAATGAAATAGAAGAAAATGTGCCATGCTGATTCTTGGCAAAAGATTACTAACTTTTTCATTTGAGACCTAGCAGATCCCGAAAAACAAACTGTATTTGTAAATTCCTTCCTATGTGGAACATGCTTATTTTTGGAGATATGGTTAAAACTTCTTTGGTGATTTATTAAACACTTCCTAAAAAAAACTAAACCTTTAAATTGATCTCAGTGTCATACTTAAATTTCTGTTAAAATGTTTTGGGTTTTTTTTAGAAAAAATGATAAAACTATCTTTTAGTCTGATTAAACAAAGAAATGAAACACATCCAGTTGATGCCAATATATAGAATTGTCAGTGGTGTTGCTGAGAAAGCAGAATGAACCACATCTGGCAGGAGGGTGATCAGGTTAAGCACACATTTGTGGAATTCTTTCAGGTAATCTGATGATAAGATGGACAAAAAAGTTTTTAATTAAAAAAATCTTTTTCTGCTAAGCAAATTCCATCTTTTAGGACTAAACTAGTGAGGGAGAAATAATATCTTACTGTTTTAAAATTTAAAAAGGAGTTTCATTGTCTTAGATGGTAACATGATGAATGAATTTTACTCTGGCACTTTTTTTTATCATAGATTGGGGAAAAATAACGTTTTTGATTTACTTGTATTGAAGGGCTAAACAATCTTTAACCACAAGAAATGGGAAGGTGCTATGTAATACCATGACAATTTCCAAACCCACAATAAGTAAAAATTAATTTCTTTTAGGATTTGCTTTCAAACAGATTTATGAATTACAGATATATTTCAGAAAAAAAAGAATTTGGAGAAAGTAATGACACCCATGGTGTGCACATTTAATTGACAGAGTGCTTGCACTGAAATGCAAACTACGGTGTGATAAGTAGCACAGGGTGAAAGTGGTGATGTATATTAGAGGTTTCCTATGCAAAGGTTTTAATTATAGACAAGTTTTGTAATGAGACTATTCCCTAATGGGATGCAAGTGTTAATTGTTGCACTGGCGTAATGGTTCTTCCCTTCTTGGTATTCATGACATGCCCAGCTGCAGCATTTTGTTCTGTTCTTCTCTCTAAAAGATATTCAGTAGAAAGTAGTATCCTTTAAAAAAAATTAAGGCATTTACTCTTTAAAATATGATTTTTGCATCTTTTGAGTAAAGGAAAACATATAAACACCACTTGTATAATCCAGTGATGTAATACACAGCTATAATATCACTGCCATGCCCTTTTTTCCATACAATACACTCGTGTTCTTCAAGGCAACTTAAGCTAAACATCCATGTCTTTTGTGTTATGCAGATGGATGGCAACATGAACATGCTGAATATTTGACCAAGTAAAGTTTTTGTTTGTTTTCTCAGAGTTTAATTTCAGCATCCATCCAGGACTTCTGAAGATACCACTCTATCTGCTGGATACGGGCACAAGAGGGAAGCAGTAATGTAGAGGCATAAAAGTAATTAGAGCCACTCTATTGATTACTGATTAATTCGCTGCTAACTCCACTGAGTAAAAATATCCAAAAAAACCACAAAGCAGCTAGAACTCAGTACTGGAGTTCCCTGATGCTGCTGAAAGATGATCACTGTCCAAGTGCGACGATGTCTGGCAGCTCCCTGACCCTGCGGTGCTGGGGTACCCATGCGGGGTCTGGGAGGGTTTGGCAGCCAGGGTCTCCACCACAACCCTCAGCCCAGGACCCTGTAGTGGGGATGCAGGGTCAAAATTAGCCCCAAAATTAGGAAATCAGGATTCACCTGGTCTGTAAGTGCACCTGGAGTAGGACTTGATGGCCCTGGGAGGTTGATAGGAGTTGTGGGTAAGCTGGTGGGGGGAGTTTTGGGAGTGGGCAGGGCCAGTGGGGGATAGCAGAGCTTGGAGAGTTGGAGAGAAAACTCGGAGAGAGGTAAGTAGTTTTTCTATTCTCGGTTTGGGTTAAAGGTTTAGAAGGGGGGAAAAAAAGGTTTTGGAGATGGGAATTGCATAAGTGCCTCTTTGCCAACATGTTAAAGCAATAAGATGATGATCACTGAGGTATTTCAGGTTAAGCGTGATTCTTAGCTGAGGAAAGCAGAGTGCGACAAGTAAACTAATCACACTCTATGTAGATTGGGGTTTTTTTTTGTATTTTGTGTGAGATTTTTGGGAGATAATCTCCTTACAGTTTGTAATTTGAAGTGGGAGAGCAGAACACTGGCAGAGAAAGGCTGTAGCACAGGATTAGGGATCAGAGGATCTGATTTCCATTTTGGGTGATGGTGCTTGGATTGAGCAGATCAATTGCCAGGAAAGAGTAATGGCATTTTTTCCTCTCTTTGGCCATTTTGTGCTAAAGATTTATGGACCCATTTATCTTACTGATTTCAGTGAGACTACTTGCGATAAATACAAGAACAAGCATAAACTGTTTGCTGGATTTAAACGTTAAATTAAAAGTGGGGTTTGCTGTGTTTTGTGGTGGAGGAATCTTTTTCCTGGTGCTTCATGGAGTTTTAGTGTCTCAAATTTGTTTGTTGAGACATATTGCTCTGAAGTGTTGCCAGTAACTTCTGTGTGAAAGGGCAGCCATGAATTAAATTTATTAACTTAT
The DNA here is from genome assembly GCF_003031625.1 of Empidonax traillii. NCBI lineage: Eukaryota > Metazoa > Chordata > Aves > Passeriformes > Tyrannidae > Empidonax > Empidonax traillii. The sequence goes on along the minus strand of NW_020955369.1, from coordinate 130,450 downwards.
TGTTCAGAAAATAGAGACAATTTCATTCTTATACCGCAACACCCAAATTTCCCTGGAAATATTTGATTAACTTAACAGACTGAGTTTTCTTAACTAACCTGTCTTAAAATCCTTCACTCTCTGTAACAGTAGAATTTAGCTCTTTTAGGATTTATTTTCTTTCCTTTACTTGGCCTTTTGAGGGCAGTACTACAAGTTTAAAGTGGTTGAACAAATGCAGGTGTGGTGTGGCTGTTTTGCCAATGGCTGGTGCTCCCAAACTACACTCTTTCCCAGAGGTCAGTAAGTATGTTCAGGTGTTGTTACAGCGTCCTCTTGCTTTTGAGAAAAGAAGGTGTTGTTAGAGGGACTGTAACAGGTAATCTTTTAGTTAAACAACAGACTTTGTTGTTTGGATGTTGCAGTTTCTATCAGTGGAGTACCTAAAAGCCTGGATGGAGCGGGCTGAGGTAGTGCAGAAACAGAGTTAACAGTCACAAAAAGTCAAGAGACAAAAAAGCAAAAGTAGAGGAGGGAAAGCTAACTTAATAAATCAATAAAAAATCTATACTGGGGGCGGGAATTATAGGTATAGTATTTTTTAATCACTTTTACTCTGAAGAAGAGTGGGAAGAGTAATGGAATTACCAGAATAGCTTTAGTAAAGTAGTGAAGAGTTAGGTAGAAGATGTATTAGAAAGTTAGTGAAAGAAATAAGAATAAAAAAGGGTAGGAGAAGTTTAGGTGAGACTGCAAAAATATAATTTGCTGGCAGAAAGATGGAATTTTTTTTAAAACAAAGAAAATCAAGTATAAGAGAGAGATCCAGCATGCTGACCTAGAGAAGAGTGAAATGTTGGTACCTTTTCAGAGTAAAAAGATGGGTACCAAAGTAAACCTTAAGATGATGTGCTGTTGTTGTGAGAATGGGCAGATGCTTGTGTAAATAATTTTTGGAGGGTGTGTAGAGTTCTTAATATGATACTTTTCTCTGATAGCCCCAGTTAGTGAAGTTAGAAGTTTACCCCAGTTGTTCGTAACTTTATGGATATAACTTGTCACTCTGTTCCCAGTTTTGAGTGTGAATGGAAGGCTTTAATGAAGTGAGTTTATTTCCTGGTTATCTACTATGGCCTTTCTGGGTGTGCACACTGATAGTAGCTGTCCCAAATTCTCTGTGAAGTCCCATTCCTGCCTTACCTTGGTATGTTGGTGGTAACAACCATACACTGCAGTGGGATATATTAACAGCAGATTTCAGAAAAGCAGCAGAGAAGGGTAAACCCTGTGTTCTCACCTTTTCCATTCTTCAGCCTTGATTAAGGGTGGAGTAACTGAAAGGTACAATTGATGAATTATACTAAACCAAGCTGTTCATTGTGATGGTCTCAGGGTTTGGTAGAGCTTTTCCTGGTTTGTTTCACGTTTTCTTTGTTTTGGTTTGTTTGTTGACTTGCTGTTTTTTTTCCCCTAAATATTACTTCAGCATTCTGACCTGCACCTATTCCTATAATATTGAGATCAAAACTTTTTCTTTTTTCTGCAAACAATTAATTTCTGTCCTCTCAGGCTCTATTTCACTAATTCTTCTGACAACCATGTAGCACCTAGGTGTGCTGCAAAGCCCTGCCTAAGGTGGAATTTTTTGCCTAGTCCAGATAAATTGTATTCCCTTCATCTTGTCTTTTTATGGATTTCTTTTAGAGTAGCCTTAGAGATGGATTAAGCTCAATTTTTGTAATTGGACATTTATTCCACTGTGTAAATTTTTCTCTGTCAAACTTGGTCGTAAAAAAAGGACAAACATGAATAGTACTTTTTCCTTTCTTTCTTTTTCTCTGCATAAATTTTTTTCTTTGGACCACTCATGGATCTTTTGGCTCATGGCCCTATGGTATAACTTCCTGTTCTTACTGTGCTTGTGTCCATAACACCTTCATGGCTCCAGTTTCAAAAATGTGTCAGGCAGACAGATTGTGTTAGAACTTATAGGTTGAACTGCCCTTATTTAGCTGAGCAAGTAGGCAGATCGTAACAATGTGCTGGACAACAGAGTTTACACGTCTTTAGAAGATTTGGGTGGTACTTGGCTTTTTCTCAGCAACTGTTCCCTTGGACAGATGTGCCTTCTCTTGTAGGTGGACTCAGAAAGGATGTGGTAGTGGATAATATAGTAATACTAATATAGATTAGGCCTCTGGTACATAGTGCACTACTACTATGATTGCAGGAAGCCATGATAAAGGGGTTAAATTTGACTTTTCATTTCTAGTGGAACAAACTTATCTCAAGAATCTCTTAACTACATTAAAATAACAAGACTCTATTTTAAAAATGGCTAATTTGTGGACCTTTGGTTATTTGTTTACTTTTTTTTTTCTTGCTAACTCTCACTCATATCACTTCAAATTAGTTCAAATCAGGCTGTCATTTTCTAGAAGCAAAATGGACTGTGACCCTCTCCCAGTACCCAGAAAGCATTGCAGCAGGTAATATTATTATGATAGTAATGGAACTTGCTGCCTTCTTGTAGCCAGTGGTGTTCAGAAAAAAATCCTGTGTATTTATTAATACAAAATACTCCAAGAATTAGTGCCCACTCACATTAAAATTGATTTATGACCGGTGTTTTCTTTATAGCCAAACTGATCACTGTTTATTTGCCTCTTACTAAAAGTCTGTTAACAAGAGATTGTCAGTCTCTTGGGTGGGTGCTGGCCTGTGTAACCACGAATATGTTAGAATTTAGCAGAAACTTTTAATGACTGTTGCAGTCTGTTTTCTTTACTCCCTTTGAGCCACTTCACTGGTACACAAGCTGCCATCGCATCCTGCTGCGTTTAGAACTGCAAAGAATAATACTTGACTTTAAAAGAAATCTCAGCTTGTAAATGCCATATATCCGGATTTCAGCTCTTAATTTGGTTAAAAAAAATCATAACAGAGTAACTTAAGATTTTATTAGATCAGAGTTGGATGGATGTACACAACTTAAAGGCTCGAGGCACAGCTTTTTTTCCTTGTTTTTATGTTCCACTACATGTTACTCTGTCACAGTATGAAGAAGCAGCATTTTCCCAAAGCAAAAGTTTCCAGCTTGTTAGGTACAGACTGATAGATATGAGTTGTTTGCTTTGTTTTTGTTTTTTTTTTCTTAGCAGTTTAATTCCTTCAGTGAGAAAAATTTATACCTGCATGTGAATTAAGATTGATTCTTCACTCAAAACAAAATGTATCAGAAATGCACACCATAATTGCTTCCTTTTTATCACAATATTGTACCAGCTTGCCTTCTTTTTCCAGCCAACCTCCTCAGACCATCCAGAACCGCCAAAACATCTGAGATAATACACATTCAATTACAGTATTATAAAGATGAACCATCTGTCCTCAGCTTTCCAGTGTTGCACAAGAATGGAAATAGGAACATGAAAAATCCCAGACAGGTTGTTATAAGTCCCAACATGACATAAGTAAATTGAGTTAAGTCAGTCCCTAGTATGGTTAAATAGCCATCGCAGATTTTGCCACCTACAATTAAAACCAAAATTAGAAAGACTATGTCAGACATGCTGTGGAATCCACTGAGAGCAAAGGAAAGTAAATTGCTTCAGTGCACTCAACAACTAGTGGTAATTTTATCAAAGCTTTGTTTTTCAAATAAAACCCAACTCAATCCACATTTAAGGAGTCCAGAAGTAAGCTTTCTTTCTGTTATGTTTTACTCCACAGTAATGGAAAAGATAACTCTTCACTCTTAATACTTATTAAGAGAAGGACACACTTCACTCTTATTCACATTACCTGGTTTCTCTTCCATCTTCCACCTTTTTTCGGTAGATCTGTGTTTACACAGGTATAACCTATTCCTTATACTGCAGTGTATCTGAGGTTCCTCTCACACTGATAGGAACAAAGCTGTGTGCAGAAAATGAAGAGCTGTATATCCCACAGTTGGTGCTTTATATTCACTGTTGGCTTAGAAATAGTTCTATCTCTCAGTGCAGCTCTTGCCTAAGACCTTGATGTACACATATTTTGAGCTAGGTGTGCTATATTTGCTAAGCTAAAATAAATTTAGTAGTGTGTGAGAGTTATCTAATTTAAGCCTATTTATTTTTTTTTAATGCTCACTAGAATGATTTTTACTTTTTGTGAAAGATAATTAAAATCCTCCACTTGTGCAGAAGCAGGAGGGGGGAGGAGCTGAATAGAGGGAGAAGAATAGTTTTCACTGCCTGATTGGTTCTTATCCTAATGACATTCCTGATGTCTCAAATAGAAACTCACTGTATACAAAATGTTAGCAAGAGATACAAAAGAATTTCTGTTCCATGCATACAGTGTTTATGTTAAAAAAATAAAAAAGGAAAAAAGTTGAGCAGGAAGGCAGAAGGAAAATCTGGATCATGAGCTGATGGGAAGATAGTTGTCCCATAAAAAAGAAAGTGTGGGTTTGTTTTTGTTCTTTCATCTTCCAGTCAGAAAATAACCTCTTCTTCTGTCATCCAGTGTGGTGCTTGTTCACTTGGTGTGTGATTTCATATGTTAGCAAAGAGAGGATGATGAGATGCCACAGCCAGCAGATTGATCCCTTTTTGTATGGGTAAGAAAGCTCTAGGTTTAGCTGGGGGCAGGATTGTCCATCTCCAGCTCAGTCTGAGCTGCAACTTTATCAACAGAAATTCCCCTCTTTTCACCCATTCCTTCAGCACACCTGCAGGAACTTTGTGGAGTAGAAAAGTTCTTTGCCTTTGGTAACATTGCAGGGAAGGGGATTGTCAACAGCTTCTCACCATCACTGATACTCCTGTGAGTGGGAAAGATCCAGCCCCTGAAATGGCTGCACTGCTTGGAATAGAAACAGCTGCTTCCCGAAGTGCAGCGCATCTAAAATGCCTGTTCCTCTCTACACTGGTCACACTTAGAGCTGGAGCTGTGTGAACCCTGTGTCCCAGCCTCTCCAAAGGCAAGTCTTTCCTTCACCCACATTTGTGATTTTAGCCCCTGAAAAGATAGGTGAGTCTGCAGGGGAGGGAGGTCTTTGTGCCCTAACCAGGTGATCAAGCTGCTGGTGCGTGCTGATACAGTCCCACCAAAGTCAAACTAGATCCAGCAGACTTCCTCAAAATGGTTAGGCTTTTGCAAATTAGTAGAGGCCTTCTGCTCCTTGGGACACTAGATTTCATACCTAATGTAGTCCTTCTTTTTCTCTATTGCAGAGAATACAATCTGAGTTTCTCACAACGACAAAGCTGCTACATATGAAAAGCTAGGTATGATGGTAATGAAGCACAAAGTTCTTAAACTGTCCTTATATTTGAGAAGGCCAGCTAATAGTATCTTATATTCAATAAGCATTAAAAGATACAGAAGAAAAAGCATCAGCAAGTCACATTTTGGCTCTACTGTGTTAAAGCTCAAGGAGGGGAAAACACAGGCATAGTTCTGGATAAGGACTAGGAGCTTGCAGTTTTATTGTATACTTTTAAGGCAGTTATTTTAATACCTTTTTACCTCCACTAAATGTGACACGTTTGTTTTCCTAATGTTTTTTTCCTATTGCAACTTTGGACTTCCAAGGTCTGCTGATGTCTATGCACAGAATCTAAAACAATTGCACATGCAGTTCATTTGAGCTTTTGCACTTCATTTCAGTAAAATAAACCAAGACGTACAGAGTTACAAGTCATTATTATAGAGAGGAAAGATGACACCATATGCAAGAGAGGGAGAGCCAAAAATTTATTGTTAACCTAACAAAAACTGGCAAGACCTAATCACAGTATGACAGTTGTCACTAGTTCAGCCATACGAGCACGGTTCAAATTATAACAGAAAAGCTTCATTAATACTGTCATTAAAATTGTTTTTGTGTTATGCCTGCCCATCCAATAAATATTTCTGTAACAGGCACACCCACATGCTGCTGCTAACTTTGGAAGCTTTCAAAATGAGACAGTGAACCTGAATATAAATACATTTTGAAAGGTGACTGAATCTGCAGTGTGATCCTGAGATTTTCAGAGGCACACATCAAGATGCAGTAGTTAATTTTGGTCTCCAAACCTGAATGCAAATCAAACATTGACTGATAGTTCAGGATAATCAACCACAGTTATTGCATGTAGATGTGTATTCTTTGCTGAAACAAGGTCAAATGCTGAACTAAAGCTTCATTGTTGTAAAGTTCACACATTATGATGTGATAGTAAATGCTGGGCTGGTTACAAAGTTTCTGTTTATTTAATTATGAGTTAAAGAAGGTGGAAGCTGATATTCTGTAAAATCGTAGCAGTTCTTTTTAGGACTAATCAGGTAGTCCTAAAATAATGAGTGAGAACTGTTAGAGTTATAATTAGCCCTTTTTTTTTTTTTTTTAATAAGTCAAGAGGTGTTTTGTTTTGCCTGTACACTCCTATTTAAGATTCCTAATTTTTTTGTGTCTGTTAATATAAAACATTATTTTAAACTCTTTTTAGTTCCATAATCAATGACCTTGCTAAGATACTAGGACTTTATTGTCATCTGCATGTGAAATACGGGATGTCTTATGAATAACATGGAAACCACAAAGCTTATACGTGCATTTTTGGGAGATTTTATGTAGTAACCCTATTTGGTTTGAAGGCATTGAACCCCTTTATGCTGGTTTGGACTGGGATACAATCAATTTTCTTGAATTCAGATTGAATTCAGGAACGTATTTTCTCTTTGGATAGAGACATACATAAAGAGAAATAAGTGTCTTTCCATATATGGAGATGGGTTTGGCCTTTGGGACAAAATTGAATTCTCCGAGAATATAAGAAGGGAAGATTTGTATTCATATTAATTCATAGTTCACGTTTACAGGACTGTATCTTCAATTATATTCCCAGATTTCATAGTTGTGTGAACTCTTTAAAAAAACTGATTTTGAAACAGTCTTATATGTAGTGTTTTACTTATGTAACTCAGCATTTTCCTTTCTTTGGTTTGAAGCTTTTTGTTGATACCTGTCTTGTTTAGTATTACTTGGTCCTACAGTGCACTTGTTCTATGTGCTGACCATACAACCTGCTGTTAGGTTTGTATTTTTTCCCCTCAGCTGAGTAGGACTTCATCAGGAATAAAGACTTGAGAACCTTTGTTTGCATACATATATATACATATATATACACACACATGCATGTGTGTGTATGGATGTGCATGTTTATGTCTATAGCTCACTCTCTCTCTAGAATTGTATAGTTCCTCCTACCTTTGCTCTCACTTAAAGCTCCTGATCAGTAGTCACATCACAGAGGTCACACAGCAACATTTTGGCACAGTCTGTTTACGGGCTACTAATGAACTTGGATAAATTTTAATCTGCAGTAGGAGGAAGATTTAATGAAAATATGTGTTTATACAGCAGCTTAATGGTGAAGTTTTCCTCCCTATGTTTGGTTTAAGATCATTCTAGAATATTTAATATATAGCCTAAAATTCAGTGCAAGTGCCATCTGCAGTCTAGATTTTCTATTCCAGTTCCCTAATGGCATATTTAAATGTCATTGAAATAAAAGAATGCGGAACAGGGCTTTTGTGTGTCTTGCTCTACATTTTTTAACAGACTAATTTAGTCAGTGGTAGCTTCCAGAAATAAAAATACCAGAATATATAAGGAAAATGCACACATATGTAAAGTGACCCTAAGCCAAATGTCTCCAGCTATGTGGCTGAAAGTTCTCCATCAATTTGTAAAATACATAAACTCATATTTTAACTTCAAGAGTTTCCAGAGACGCTTTCAAAACTTCAATGCACTTACAAACTAGCCATAAACATATATTTATGTATCAGCCCTCTACCCTTGGAACTTGGTGCCTAATTTCTAATGAATTATTTATTTGATGAATGTTTTATCTTTTGGTTTTGAATTGATCAGGGGCACGATATAGAAGAACACCTATTTATTGTTAAAAAATATTAGATTAATAGTTTTCAGTAATATACATTGCTTTGACATAAAATGTGCTCCAACAGCTCACAGGTATTTGGTGATCTAGGCTGGATAGTACAAACAGAACATATGTTTAAATGATGTTTATAATATTATTTGTTTTCTTTTTTAACCATTAGACATTCTGGAAAGCATACAAAAATAATATGTAAAATAATAAGCAGAAAGAATGAATTTGAGTGGCCTTTTTTAGCTGTGATTTCAAGATAAGAGTTTGTTGTTTTTTCTTTCTGTAATTAGACAAAACTCTTCAGAGAAAAAAATAAACAGTGTTTTAAATATCTCTTTAGAAATTATTTTTTATTTCAAAACCAGCTTTAACTACTTGGTTTCTTATGCTGCAAAATACCTAAAAATACTTGTTATATGGTGGGTTGTGTTTTTTTTTTGTTGTTGTTGTTTTTTTGTTTGTTTGTTTGTTTGTTTTTGTTTTTTTTTTTTTTTTTTTTTTTTTTTTTTTTTTTTTTTTTTTTTTTTTTTTTTTTTTTTTTTTTTTTTTTTTTTTTTTTTTTTTGTTTTTTTTTTATTCAAAAGGGCTTGTTTCTGTGAAACAGTTGATGATAACTCCACCAAATCCCACAGGAGGAATATCCAAAGTTCCTGAATCCAGCAATGTATTTTCTTAAAGATGTCACAGAGACAGTGTTTGTCAAATATGGTTATGTTGTTCTTTAATGGAACAGAAGTTGCCTTGGCTTATTTGTCAACTTCAATGTATGCAATTCAAAATTCGCCTTCTATTCTCAGATATTTTTAGGGTTTTTTCTCTGTTTGAAGCTGCCAATAGATGCAGTAGAATTTTAAAAAGTCAACCCACATTCCCCACAACCTTTTTTCAGGAGCTGTGCATCTTTTCAGAGTTTATCTATAAAGATTAAATCTAAAAAACCATCACATATATATACCCAGATGTTTAGACCAAAGAAGCATAGACAGGAATATGATTGCTGTGATAAACTGGATGCTTTTCAAGGTCTCAACTTTCCATGTGGTCGTAATGACCAGAAGAACTATTAACAAATACTCACAACAGTGCTTGTTTTAAAGAGTCCATATCCTTATAAATAGTTTTGACTGTCATGTAATATTTCATTCATGTACTAAGAGAGGCTTTACTCAGTTTATACACAAGTTGTCTG